>NW_026273327.1:0-197500 GCF_020536995.1 Dreissena polymorpha | reverse complement strand
ACAAAATGCAACACAATCAGCAAATCAATTTTTTTTACAAATATAAAGCGCGCGTGCTCAGGGCGTCATTATTAACACGTCAAACGGCAAAAGACATATTTTTTCCCCGCTAAAAGTGCAGCTTTTTAGCGATTTTTTCATCATTTCCTTTAAATCGGGGAGGTAGAGGTATGATAGACAGAAAAACAAGTCTCTGCCTGATATTTTTGTAATATATCAGGTTCGGCACGAACACAATTGTTCTAAGCTTGCCTGATATATTACAAAAAGATCAGACAGTAACCTCTCTCTCTCTCTCTCTCTCTCTCTCTCTCTCTCTCTCTCTCTATATATATATATATATATATATATATATATATATATATATATATATATATACTTTGTTTTTGAAGACCACATTGTAAAAAAACAAATATTATTTTCTAACGTGTTATCTTCGTGAAATAGTTATTTTTTATTTTATTTTTTTGTATTATTATTATTGTTTATTATTTTTTTCATTTTTTTTAATAATAATAATATCAATAATAATAAAAATAATAATAATAATTATTATTATTATTATTATTATTATTATATTTTTTATGTTATTATTATTATTATAATTAAATTATTATTGCTATTAATAATATTATTACTATTAGTATTATTATTATTATTATTATTATTATTGTTATCATTAATATTATTATTATTATTATTATTGTTATTATTATTAATATTATTATTATTATTTAAGCCGATGGTTATGACCGAATGGTGAGTAGTTGAGCGATATACTAATATCAATGCATCGCAGTTGTATAGACAACGCTGTCATTCTGTACACCACGCAAATAAATAACCTTGAAGTAAATTCTGTCATAAATAATATTGGCAAAGAACAACAGCTCTGCAGTTATCATGTGTAAAATACTAATTTATATATCATTAATTTTTTTTTAATTAAACACATTATTAAGCTGCAATGACCCGCGTCATGCGAACATGTGTTTTATGCTATATACGTCGAGCGTAGCTCTATTCTAGCTTGTGCAGTTTAGTCAGGAGCTACGCTGTGCGCTTTTAAGTCACGCACTGTCTCATGAGCGGACGTGGTAGCTCCTGACCATACCGTGCGGATGCGCCGGATGGGCTGGAGCTTCTCTATGCTGGGTGTAGATGACATAAGACTCATTTTCGCATCATGCGGCCCCTATGACATAGGCTATTAATATTGTATTAACAAATTTAATACACTACCATCAAGTCAATACAATTGATAGGATTGACATGATTTCTCGAAACACCTGTTTCTGTTTGTGTGAATATAGCTATGGTTTAGAAAATGCGGTAAACGGTTTAGAAAAAATCACAACAAACTGGCATTACCGGTAAATACTGTTGCATAAACGTGACATATGACATATTTTATTTAGCGGGCTCTATGACTTGTTCACGCGATAGCAACTAAGTACGCAGTCTAAAGCGATGACGTTCTCGCGCTATATCTATTACGGTGCATGCAATAGCTATGACGTACGCACACGATATGTATGAGGTGCGCACGCGATTGCTATGACGTTCGCACGCGCTAGCTATACAGAGCGAACTGGAAAGCTATTACGTGTGCACGCGATAGCTATGACGTGCAAAGGCGATATCTATGGCGTGCGCACGCGATAACAATGACACCAACACAATTTTCCTTGAATGACTATTATTTATTAGGGATAACAGATTAATGCGTTGCACTGTGCGAGTGGCATAAAACTGAAGATAAATAGAGAATACTAGGTTAGCGTTGAATACAGAGAAGTTTATGTTGCGAGGCTTAGAACGCCGGGAGCGCGAGCCTTGGCGAGCGCTTTCGGTGTTCGAGCCGAGCAACATAAACTTCTCTGTATTCAACGCTAATCCTAGTATTCTATTTATCCCATTTGATTTTTTTCAACGTGACATTTAACATAAATAGATCTAATAACCTTAACAATAATTTTTATTCAGTCGTAAAAGCGCTTAAAATCTAACGAATGTAACCATGCATAGTGATATAAATGTACTTGTTCTGGTACGCAAAATAGTCTTTAAAAAATTCACACACAAACTGTAAAGCAAGTAAAAATATCACCATATGCCTCGATTCAATTTTCCGCAGTATCCGAATTGTAACACATTACGACCGCAAAAAGAGGATTTTACTTTACTATAAATTATATTTCATTTTATTTTCGAAAGAAAATGATCAAAATCCAATATGGCGGCGATTGCTTCCTGACAAAATGATGTCGATGTCAACATACATGTACACCGTCGACGACATTGACAATTTCGACAAGTAAACAGACAATTGCAGCGACTGACACTTTATTTGATCTAATATACAGGGCAATACGTTTTCCGACTTCGGACGACGAATTTAAGTACGCTCAGAACGTGTTTTTATATAATGTTATGGGTATGCCGTGTGTGATCAGATGCATCAATGGCGTCCATGTTAAAATCATTTTCCCGAGAACAGGGAACGATAAAAGTACAAAAAAGCAAAACACGGTCGAACTAGTATCTTACCTTTAATTATCCTTTAAAATCCATCTAATAATCCATTTAACTCAATAATTGACGATTTTGCATCAAGGGTCTTTAATAATTATTTTAGCATAGTTAAATAAAGACCCTTATGCCATCCTATCACTATATTCAAATGAGTTTACGAACTCAATAAAAACATTCTTCGTTACACGCTACGTCATGTACTCTACATTACTGCTGTTAAAATGAACCGGAGCAGTTTATCAAATAATAGCCGTTGGTAAACTCGGTTGCATTTGCAGATTTCTGCATACAAACATAATTATGTTTAAACTTGCACACTTTTTTATTTGTCTATGGATATGCGCTTATTTTACTAGAAAATAATTTAATATATAAATACAAAAAGAATGAAAACATTCCATTACACAACAAATAAATGAGTGGAAAATACCCGTGTAAAATGGGACGTTCCGAATTCCAGTGTGGTGCTATTTTTACCATCTTATACTTAACACAGCTCTATGCCTAACGTGAATTAAATCTGAAAGCAAATATTTATGAATTGTGCGATATTTGTATGGCTTGTTGTACATTCTTAAATCTCAAAAGTATATGCATTGGTTATAAACAATGCACATTACACGAAATAAGGAAAATGTGATAAATTGACAATTCAAATATGTCGATATACAGTACATGTACATGTGAAATAAGTTGCGTTTATAATAAATCGTCCATTTTTTTTTGGGGGGGGGGGAAATGATGCAACAAGTGTCATTTTCAGCTGATTCATCATTATAGGGATGGCGAAAAATTATGTCATATGACTAGATTTAAAGGTTGAAGGTCGTATAATTTTGAAGCAAAAGTTTTCTCGACTTTATTTCTTATGAAAAATCATTCAGTGGTAAAGTAAAAAATAGTCCGTGCACGCGACAGGTATATCCCACAGTGTTGAATACAGGCTAGTATATTTCATAAGGTGTTATACCGTCAATGTCGCGTTAAAAAAGGGATAATGCGTGTTTACCAAATATCAGCAGTTTTTGAAGAATAGCGTGCGGCGACACTTTTCTAAAAATCAAACTTGGAAATCGAACGCAAATGCTAGTTATATATGAAAGTAATCATCCAAAATCGTCTTAAGAGCGGCACTAAAGTTGTTTTTAAATAGTTTATTATTTATTTTAATGAAGTGATGTGTTTACATGTTTTCCTACCAAAAATAAAATATTATATATTAGTATTAAAAGTCAATTTTACTTACATTCGTACTAAATTACATTGAAAATTAAATTTGAGCTAGGATTAATTGTGTATATGTATTTTTAGATGATTAAAACAATGCAATCGTCGTTTGTTCCCAAAAATACGTTTTGATGACTTTACCAGTCGCTCGAGGCGGATTATATGTAGTATACACATTTATCCGTGTGTTACATCAAATAGTGCATGAACGAGTCTAGTAGCCACGATAAACGACCTCCTTTATAAAAGCGAGACATATATTAAGATGAGATTGCCTTAAATAAGTTCTATATTATAAACTCAATATTATAAACGCATACTCCTGAAATAAAAACAGTTTTTATTAACGATTAGCGATGGTTGCCTATGTAATATAATATTTAATAAGTGTGTCTCTTAAAATTATTCTATAGAATGGTCGTATGCATGTTTTATGTGAATATTGTTATATGTGTACCGGTATGTATAATTATGTATGTATTTATACGAATGAGACAAAAATAAAGTTTGAACATAGACTATATTATTGACTTAGTCTTGCATTTTATAACAAAAGAAATGTCAACTATCACCGCAATATAAAAAAAAGTATTTGTCACGGTTTCGACCCAATTAAGAGGAGCGTGTGAAAATTTAAATTGACAATGATAATTATTGCATTATGTTGTTATGAACAAATTGTCACGTTCATGTATGTTGTTTATGTGTGTATTGAACACCATAAACACTACCGTAATTTCTCTTAATTGTCGGACATTCTAAATTTTCGGAAATTTCCTTTTTAGCCAAAATAATTATTGTTCGTGATCCTAAATTTTAGGACATACGGATTTTTGTCCATTATTTAAGACTCTTAATTTTCGGGAAGTCAATTATACAGCTCTAAGTCATCAAATTTTGGCCCTGTTTTCGCTTATCTGGTGACCCTTCGATCATGTATTTTTACAACCGAGTTAAAGTAATACAACTTGACAGAATTATGTCAAAGGACAACATGCCATTAAAGTTTCGCTATTGGGTACATTACCATGTAAACCTTTAATAAACATTAAACAATGGTTTCTTCAAACATCGTTTGAAATAATATCGTATTAACAAAGAAAATGCTTAATGTTATTTTACTCTTTATGCATAATTTCAGGTGATTGAAAAGATGTTAAGTTGGTTTATTTTAAAGGGGGCCTTTTCACAGATTTTGGCATATTTTGAAGTTTGTCATTAAATGCCTTATAATGATAAATGTAAACATTGGATCTTAAAAGCTCCAGAAAAAAAATCAAGAATAAATTAAAACAAGGAAAAAGAAGTAGCCGGTACCAGGGCTCGAACCAGTGACCCCCGGAGTCCTGGAGTTAGTCTGAAGTAAAAACGCATTAGCCCTGTCGGCTATTCCGCCGAGCATACACAGCATTGGTATTTTATACCTTATATAAGCAATCTTCGTAGTTTCGTAAATTTAAACGACAAAAACAGAACTCTCCAAATTATTCAATCGTTTCGCGTTGCAACGCTTTATAATTTTTAGGTTTTCAAATCGTCAAAAGATACATATAATGGCTATATTGGACTATGGTAAATGTTTAGTAATACGGTTTCCTCACAAATATAATAACTTAAACGAAAATTTGCGAATCTGAAACAACTTTTTTCAATTTTGTCAATTTACCAAACCGTGAAAAGATCCCTTTAAAGCAGAGAACGAAGTGTACAACAATATGAAATTAGTGTACATTGATATATTAATTCTATTTCAATCAAGTAAATGAAAAAACGAACATAGCATACTTGTATATACAGTTTCAGACACTTGTATTTATAAATAATATTCGTATCTAAATTTTCGGACACGAAAAACAATATTTTCATTGTCCGGAAACATTAACTTCGGAATATAGTGCAAGCAGTTTATATTTGAATTGTTTGAACCATTAGTAAAATAAAATAAAAAAATTGACACAACTCATTTTTTTCCTAAAATATAAATGACAATATGGATAAACAATAAAAATTACATAAAGTAACTTGTGTTGATTACTCATTATTGAAATCTTGCAATGCCACGTATTAGTCAGCTGATTTAAACGATTATGTTACAAGATAGTGTACGGTATGCCAATAAATTGTGAGACTGGAATACCTCATGGGGGAATGCAAATTAATGGTATATTTATTTATATTCACCAATTTAAGTAGAAAACTCTATGAATCAATAAAGTTTTTATATAAGTTATAATAAAAAGGAGAGTCATCCGAATTCACTGCAAAAATGAGCTAAGTGAAAGCTTTTACGGTTGTTGAAGTTGTTCATGGTTATTGTTGTCATTGCTGTTGCAATTTAACAGTATCATTTACATGCGTTGTATAGTGTCTGTAGTATGAAACATTATAACTTTTTATAAAAATAGATGATGTTATGCAGTACGTGAAAAATGATATATGGGATTTTATTTTTATCGTCGTTGATGTTTCAGTTGTTGCTCATGACATTGTTGATAATGACGGCGATGTCAACGATGATAACAATGATGACGATCATAACAATGATGATGACGACGACGACAACGACGATGATGATGATGATGCTGATGAAACAGGATAATAATTATATTAATAATAATAATAATAATAAGATGATATTTATGATGATGAGGATGATGATGAGGTGGAGGAGGATGATTATAATGATGATTTGACTGATGAAGAGGCGGAGGTTGAAGACCATACTATTAATGATGATGACGAAGGCGACAGACAGCGACGACGTCGACAATGCTGATACAGATGCTGATGATTACGGCAATGATTATAACGTTGATGATAATGATGATGATGGTGATGACGATGATGATGATAATGATGATTATGAGGAGGAGGAGGAGGACGATGGCAATGACAATGATGCTGAGAAGGAGGAGGACGAAAAGGAGGAGGAAGTGAATAAGGAGGACAATGTGGAGGACAATGAGGAGAACGAGGATGAGGACAAGGAGGAGGACGAGGAGGAGGACGAGGAGAAGGACGAGAAGGAGGACGAGGAGGAGGAGGAGGACGAGGAGGACGACGATGAGGAGGAGGAGGACGAGCAGGAGGACGAGGATGAGGACGAAGACAAGAACGACGAAAAAGACGACGACAAGACGACGACAATGATGATAATGATAATGACGATGGGTACGACGACGACGACGCCTCCGACGTCGATCACGACCACGACGACGATGTTGATGAAGGTGATGCTAATGAAAATGCTGGTGCTAATGATGATGCTGCTGCTGCTGATGTTGATGATGATGATGATGATTGTCATGATGATGATGATGATGATGATGTTGATGATGATGATGATGATAATGATGATGATGATGATGATGATGATGATGATGATGATGATGATTATGATGATGATGATGATGATGATGATGATGATGATGATGATGATAATGATAATGATGATGATGATGATGATGATGATGATGATGATGATGATGATGATGATGATGATGATGATAATGATTTTACTTGTGCTGTACGTGACTGTTCGTCATGGGCAACTATAAGAGTAGGCAAACAATTGCTTGAGAGTGTCTGAATTGTTAACAAATTCGTTATGAAATATTATATGTTAATAAAGAGTGTCAAATTTAATTCAATGGGTCAAAAAATTAACATATTTATCGAGAAGCACGTTTATGTGAACGTTATGTTAAAAAATACACGAAAAAACGAGAGAAAAACTCCGATATGTATTACGGACCATGAGGATTTGAAGTCACAAATTCTTCCTTTGGAAGATATAAATCTTCTTAAGGAGGATTTAAATCTTCCTTAGGAAGATTTATATCTTCCGTATGAACAAATAAATCTTTCTAAGGAAGATATAGATAAATCTTCCTAAGGAAGAATTTTCGACTAATGACCCTTTTAGCCGCGTCATCTTAATTCTTCCTGTGAATTTCGACAAATGTTATAGCCAATTAGGATTCTGCTTAAAATAACAACCAATCAAAAAACGCGTTACATTTCACGCGCGCTATTATATCTTCCTATGAATTTTGAGGAATAATTCGTGACTATAGATCCTAATGGTACGTCATAGAATTAAGATGACGCGGCTAAAAGGGTCATAAGTCACGAATTATTCCTTAGTAAAAATTAAATCTTCCTAAGGAAGATAATAATCTTCATAAAGATATAAATCTTCCTTAGGAAGATGTAAATCTTCCTAAGAAAGAATTCGTGACTTATGACCTTTTTAGGCGCGTCATCTTAATTCTTCCTGCGATTTTTGAATTCTTCCTTAGGAAGATTTAATTGTTGCTACAAATGTTATAGCCAATCAGGGCTCTGCTAAAAATAACAACCAATAAAATACACGTTACATTTCACGCGCGCTATTATATCTTCCTATGAATTCTGATTTTTTCATAAGAAAGATCTTATTGTTCCTGCGAATATAATATCCAATCAGGGTGCTTCCAGAAATAACAGCCAATCAAAATCTTATGATTCCATGCACGTTATTTAATCATCAATATTATCAATATGGAAGATAGCAAATTGATATATTTAATAATTTATAAATGTTTACATTAATTCATTGCTTTACATTGTGTAGTCATTATCGCCTATTGTTATCAGAGCCGAACACGTCACATCAAAGGTATTTTGAAAGGTGTCTTTTCCCAACTCCTGGTCAAGAAAAACTTTGAGTACAGTTGTGAGTAACTCATTCGATCCCAATTATTATCGAGACATAACATTAGTGCGATGATTCGCTTAACTGTTTATATTCGTTGTAAAGTGTCTATATGCTTTAACGGACTTTTCAATTGGGATGGAAAAATATACGACGGTTAATACTATTTTTGCTTTTAAAATATTTATGGTAAGCAACTTAGCGGGAAACATTTAATTATTGTTAATTTGACGTCTGATTTAACTACATCAAAATTACAACCTTGTTATTTAAAGATATGCCTGTTTCAACTGCGTGCATTCCAAAAAACACATAAATACCAGCAATAAAACATATCATTGTACTTACATAGTACGATCGACAGGATATATTATTTAATTCGCTCGAATTTATATAACAACTCTTAAACAACCTTAACACTCCTTGATTACAAACCAAATGCGCAGTGTGCACCAAACCGTGACATTACCACGTGACCAGTTAGCTTGTTACTTGTTGGCCAGAGACTCTTATCTCATGGTACAAACGTAATGGGCTACTGCTTCAATAGATTGTCATTGTACTGCAGCTTCAGTAAGAAACTGAAAAAGCGCCACACTATCGGTAAATATGACACAGTAAATAAAGGGTAAACGCCTAGTGTATATTTAAATGCACTTGCACGTTTTTTTGAGTTGTCGATTACTAAATGAAACGTTCGCCAAAGGGCTAGTACTAACTACATGATAATTAAACACCGTCAACGCTTCATTTAAACCACCCAGTTACACGTTCGTGCATGCAATAATACATTATATTGCTGTTGCATCCTTTTATCATTTGCCTCATTGCAATCTTCAAAATATTTGTTGTTAAACGAAATTGTTAACCTTTTTTCAAACATATGATTTATCGCTTTTACACTGTACAT
Organism: Dreissena polymorpha; assembly: GCF_020536995.1. Classification (NCBI taxonomy): domain Eukaryota; kingdom Metazoa; phylum Mollusca; class Bivalvia; order Myida; family Dreissenidae; genus Dreissena; species Dreissena polymorpha. The sequence continues at coordinate 188,132 of NW_026273327.1, read as the reverse complement.
ACATTCTCGAAATCGAACATTATCATAAGATAATATTTATAAAACACTTTTTATTAATGTTAGTCCTCATTTAAAGTTTAACCCATTCAGTAGTATACACAAATAATTATTAAGATAGTGTTTTTTAACTCTATCTGATAGTTAGTAATTGCATAACTGTCTTTGTACACATAAACGTGGTGAATTTAGCATTAATCTGAAATGTATTAAAATAGATGACTTTGCGTGTATATTTTTAACGTAAGTCAATATTAATCCGTCTAGTGTCTTTGCTTTAATCATATGCCAAAGTGTAATTGTGCCTTGTGTTCAGACAAAACAGATCCACTAGGGGTCACCAGATAATACCAAACTAGGCTATGCTATTAGAGTTAACTTCATTACAGAATATAGGTCTGATACTTGATGAAACGGTTCATTGCAATATCATTATACATACGTATATGCCATTGCTTTCTTTTAAGTCAATTGCGATGCTCGCACCGTAACTTGTATTATTTAAAAATATAAACGAAATACGTTTTTTAATAATGCTTTGTTTCACTATATGTATATTGTATTTTTTTTATTTGCAGTATACTGCGAATAAAACATCATCACTTTCATATAAATGATATATATTCCTTGTCTTAAAGTAACTTTAAATTCAAATTTGACTGATATAATAACCGTGGTTGTAAATACGTTGAGTCATATCTTGAAACGTATTCACCGCTTTACCCGAATGATTTTAAATATCCCATACTTAGAAGCGATAAATTGTTTACCGTGTTTCTTAAAAAGGAAGAAGGAACATACCTTGTGTTACATTTCATACTCTTCATACCTGGCTGAATGTGTTTTAAGTTTGCAAATCATTAAGCATGAAGCCGAATTTGAAATGAGAATTGGTTTATGTTGCTGTCTAAAGGCGTAGTACATACAATAATAGACATGTTAAATAATGACTAATATATTGTAAAGTCGTGTTTTGAATATAAATTGATACTTTAATCGTGGCTGCATTTTATTAAATATAAATTACTATTGCGATTTTCTATACTCTTCTGCAGTAAATATCACTTAAAATGGACTTGTTAACGGTTTAATTAAATGACAATTTTCGAAAACATGTGTCCAAGATTCGAAAAAGAATGTAAACATTACATTTCAATACAGGGAAATAACGCTCTTTTAGAGAATAGCTACAACAATTGTTTCGCTTATTTTAAATCAGCAATACATCCCATAATCAACATTTGTTACAAATGTCCGCAACGCTTAGGAAATAGGGCGTTTAATAACAATTAATTTAAAATTCACTGTTGACTTGAAAAGCCTAAATGGTTTACACTTAAAAAGAATCGTTTATAAAAACAATACAAAGATAACTATTGCTTTTCAAACTTGAAAGTAAGTTGTGGGCATGAAGGTAAAGACAGTAGGTGGGTATCGCCGACCAAACTTTTGTTTACTTAAACAAACCAAAAATAATGATCTTTAACCTTTGAATCTTCCTCCAGAAAATGTTATGACAATGTCTCTTGAGGCTTCCACTGTTATTGTACTTCCTTGTGAACATTTATTTGTACTGAAACTTTCTCTACATAAGTTCTGATATATTGTCTTAAGTATGTTACAACATTTGTTTTGTAATGCTAATGTATCTTAAGAATGTTCCTGACACTGTCTCCTGAGTATGCCATTACATTGGTAATATCTCTTGAGGATGTTACTAAATAGGTTCTGACGCTGCCTCTTGCGGATGTTACTGTATAGGTACTGACACTGTCTCTTGTGGTTGTCACTGTATAAGTGCTGAAACAGCCTCTTGTGGAATTCACTTTATATCTTCTGACACTGTTACTTGATAATGGAACTGTATAGGTACTGGCAACGGCTCTGTCTGATATCATTCATATGTTCTGCCAGTGCGGCTTGAGAATGCCATTGAATAGGTACTGACAATGTCTCTATATGATGTCATTGTATAGGTAATGACACTGTCCCTTGTGGATGTCACTGTATATGAACTGAGACAGCCTCTTGTGGATCTCCCTTTATAACTTAAGACACTGTTAATTGATGATGTCACGGTATAGGTACTGATATATGTTGTCAATACATTGGTACTGACAATATTTCTTGAGGTTATTATATCATTGGTTATGACACTGTCTGTTTAGGAACTTATTGCATTGAAAAGGTCTGTTGCGGATGCCAATGCATTGGTAGTGACACTGTCTCTAGAAGATGTTGTTTTAATGGTACTGAATTAGTCTCTTGCGAATGTCAACGCATTGATACTGACAGTGTCATTTGAATATGTTATTGTATTGTTACTGAAATTGTTTCTTGTGTACGTTATTGCATTGTATTATCTCTCTTGGTATTCAATGAATTGGTACTAGTCATACATAAAAAAGACACTGCCTTAAGTCGATGTTATTTTATTTGTACTTACACTTCTCTTGTAGATTTTATTGCATTTGGTATTGGCATTGTCCTTTGAGAATTTCATTTCATTGCAACGGACACGCCGCTTGTTGCCGATGTTATTGTATTGGTACTGATGTCTTTTTGATGCAGGCATTACATTGGTACTGACACTGCCTTTTGAGGATGTCTTGGCAATGGTACCGACACTGTTTATTTATGATTTTTTCATTGGTACTCACACTGAATCTTGAGGATGTCATTACTTTGGTACTGACACTGTCTCTTGTGGATGTCATTATATTGGTACTGACACTGCCTTTTGAGGATTACACTGTATTGGTACTGACACTGTCTCTCGAGAATGTGATTTCATTAGTGCTGACACTGCCTCTTGAGATGGCATTGCATTGGTACTGACACTGCCTCTTGAGATGTCATTGCATTGGTACTTACATTGTCTCTTGAAATGTTATTACATTGGTACTGACACTGCCTCTTGAGATGTCATTGCATTGGTACTTACATTGTCTCTTGAGATGGCATTACATTGGTACCTACACTGCCTCTTGAGATGTCATTGCATTGGTACTGACACTGTCTCTTGAGATGTTATTGCATTTGGTACTGACACTGCCTCTTGAGATGTCATTGCATTGGTACTGACACTGCCTCTTGAGATGTCATTGCATTGGTACTGACACTGCCTCTTGAGATGTCATTGCATTGGTACTTACATTGTCTCTTGAGATGTTATTACATTGGTACTGACACTGTCTCTTGAGATTTCATTGCATTGGTACTGACACTGTCTCATAAGGATGTCATTTCAGTGGTACTGACACTGTATCTTGAGGTTGTCTTTCATTAGTACTGACACTGTCTCTTATGGATGCATTGTATTGGTACTGCCACTGTTTCCTGAGGATTTCGTTGCACTTGTTCTGAGACAATCTATTTTGAATTTGATAATATCATTACTGACATAACCTCTTGAGGATGGGATTGTATTGGTATTGACACTCTTCTTGATGATATCATTGCATTGGTACTGACGCTGTTTCTCGGTAATATCGTTGCATTGATCATGACATTGTCTCTTGATATGTTATGGTATTTGTACTGACACATCTTTTTGATGTTGTCATTAAATTGGGAAATCGTTATCGTTGCATTGGTACTAACACTGGCTCTTCGAGGATGCTATTGCATGGGTACTAAAATTGCCTCTTGAGGATGCCATTGCATTACTGACACCTCTTAAAATAATATTGCATTGGTACTGACATCGTCCCATGTTTTTGTATGGCATAACTACTTACACTGTCTGTTGAGGATGATATTGCATAGATACTGAGAATGTTTCTTGAGAATGTCTTTGCATTTGTACTGACACGTTCTGTTGAGGATGTTATTGCACTGGTACTTACACTGACTCTTTAGGATTTATTAGATTGTTAGAATTTTTGGTTTCAGACTATATATTAAACAATTAACACTTTAAGTATGTTACTAGAACACCTTCTGTTTCGTTAAAAATGCCTTAGTATGTTCGACATTCGTGTAATTACCGACAACAACGTACTTCTATGCGCGTCTATGTATAATTTTAACATACATGCCAAGGTCATGTACGCATGGTACATGTATAAACTGATAATATACATAACGTTTATCTGCTGTTAATTGATATTAACATTTTTATACAATGAACGAAATATTCGTTGATTTTGAGTGTTAATGGGGCTTTAAAAGGATCTGTCTGGTTATGATGTTTACGCATTAAATCGCAATACTCATTAATTTATCGAGATGATATAACTATTGCGGTTAGTCTACATTTGCGACACGGTAATTCACATAAACCGAAGTAGAGTGCAGCGAAGCAATATAACGAAACGAACCCATAATTTTTTTATCGAATCCCGGGAGAATACAGTTTCATGCTTTTGCACATAATTTCACAAAGTTTATGATCGAACCCGGCTGAATAAAATTTGAAGCAATAAAAGTGTGCGTTTTGCAACACTGCGTTTTTCAAGATAGAATCTATATTTGAAGTAAGAAATAAGTAAAATAGACATAAAATAATTCTTTGGAACGAAATAACTTGCATTGTGTATCAAATTAACTGAAGTTTGTATTTAAATAGCTAATATGTATTTAATGTTCATGTCATAAAGCATTAAATATTGGGAACTTAAAATGATAACTTCGTTCGTTTTAAGTTACCGAATTAATATACGTAACATCACTAAAATTATGTTTCAATTAAGCTTTATTTAATTTAATTCTTACATAGTTGATTAGTCTACATATTGCTTTGTTCACTTAGCTTACTGTACCTTATACATATTGAAGAGTATAGAATACAGAACATTGTTTAAGCTAAAAAAATGCTGATTTTTTTTGTCGCGATTGGTTAACCTTAAATCTTAAATGCAGTCTTACAGAGCTGTCTACGCGTACCATACCGGTATTGTTGCACTCGATAAGTAGAAGTTGGATGTTAATAGCGGCAATAAAGGAATTAGCGATGGTAACTTTTAGCCAGACAGAGCTTGAATAGCGAATTTTATTTTGAATTTATAAAACGTTTTTACGAATATCTAGACAAATTGTCTCATATCGGAACGCCGGAACAATCACCAAACTGGCGGGACTGCCCCGTCGAGATTTGGCATGTAGATTTTAATTCCGTTATCCATATATCAAATCAATGCTTATCTGATCAGAATTAAGTTTCTCAAATCTTAACCAATTAAATCTTTCTTAAATGGTTCTTTATTCCAGAAAAATAGCGAAACCAAAAGCATAAATATTAGTTCACCCATTTAATTTCTTTGTAGATATGGGATGATTAAGTACCAAATGCCATTCTCGACCTTCCAATAGACCATTACTCCTTCCGAAGAGTTTGTTTTCTTTTTGAAAACAGGACTTTCAGTTTCAAAAAGGAGAACTTGCTCATGATGAGCAATTTCTCCTTTTATCAAAATGATTTCTACCACACCCAGTCAATTTATAAATAGTACTTAACAATTTATTTCTCGTCTGCAATCTCTTTCAATTTGAGGCAGTCCAAAATGTGTCGTTTGGTGAAGGGTTAACATTTATGGATAGATTACATGTTGGTCTACCTTTAACGCTCGACATGTATGCATTTATCTCTTATTAAATCTTATTATTATTATTAATATCTTATTAAAAAGTTATTCCACGCGTATTTTGATAAACTTTTAGTTTGAGAAAAAAATAGTTTATTCATCCCATAATGAATAAAAAGCAAAAACGCATAAACATGCAAAGTTCAACGACTTCCTGTGGCCATGCTTTTGACAAATTTTCTTGAACAACTTTTTAATGGATGAGTTCAAGGGATGAATTTTGCCCCAGGGGCATATTTTGAACAAACTTGGTAAAGAACTATAAGATGTCCCTACATACCAAATTTGGTAGCCCTAGGCCCAATGGTTATGGACAGCAAGATTTTTAAAGTTTGCACAAAAGCGGCTTTATATAAGCATATGTTCAGTTTTGTGACCCCCGGGGCAGGATCAAATTTGTGCCCAGGGAAATAGTTTGAACAAATTTGGTAGAGGACTTTTAGATAGCACTACAAATTTGGTAGCCCTTGGCTCTATAATAATGAACAAGATTTTTAAAGTTTGCACAAAATAGGCCTTATTTAAGCATTAGTTCATTTTTGTGACCGCCGGGGCAGGGTCAAATTTGACCCCAGGGGAATAATTTAAAAAAACTTGGAAGAGAACTTTAAGATTTGAATACATACCGAATTTGGTAGAAAAAGTCCAATGGTTATGGATTGTTAAAGTTTGCACAAAATAGGCCCAATATAAGCATATGTTCAATGTTGTGACCCGTGGGGAACGGTCAAATTTGATCCCAGAGGCTTAATTTGAACAAACTTGGTAGAGGACTATTAGATTTCACTACATACAAAATTTGGTAGCCCTATGCCATACGGTTATGGACAAAAAGATTTTTAAAGCTTGCACAAAATAGACCTTATTTAAGCGTATGTTCATTTTTGTGACAACCGGGGCAGAGTAAAATTTGACACCAGGGGCATAATTTGAACAAACTAAGTAGAGAACTATAAGATGTCACTACATACCGAATTTGGTAGCCCTAGGCCCTACGGTTATGGACAAAAAGATTTTTAAAGTTCGCACAAAATAGGCTTTATATAAGCATATGTTCATTTTTGTGACCCCCAAGGCAGGGTAAAATTTGACCGCAGGGGCATAATTTGAACAAACAAAGTAGAGAACTATTAAATGTCACTACATACCAAATGTGGTAGCACTAGGCCCAGTGGTTATGGACAAGAAGACTTTTAAAGTTTGCACAAAATAGGCTTTATAAAGCATATGTTCAATTTATTGACCCCGGGGCGGGGTCAAATTTGACCCCTGTGGCATAATTTGAGCAAATTTGAAAGAGGTTCATCCCAGGAACATTTGTGAGAAGTTTTATCAGCATTGGACGTGTAGTTTAGGAGATGTTTAAAGAAAAAGTTAACGCACGCACGCACGGACGCACGCACGACGGACACAGGACCATGACATAAGCCCCGCTGGCCTCTGGCCAGTGGAGCTAAAAACAAAGCATATTACACAAAACCCATTTTTAAATCAAAGTACTGACATTACTGGCGTGACGATGCTTTTGAGAGGATGGATATAAAAGCATCAAGTTAAGTTTATCTACATCACCACAATCACCACAATTGTGTATGTTGGTACGAAAAAAAAATTGATGCAAACATTTTGCGAAAAAAAAATGGGAATGAAAACAAATTTGGGTACGAAAAAATATTTGGGAACACAAAAAATGGGACCGAAAAAAATTTGGGTACGAACAAAAAATTGGGGATGAAAAAAAATTGGGTACGAAAAAAAATTGGGTACGAAAAAGAATTGGGTACGAAAAATTTTAGGTACGGAAATAAAATTGGGGGAACGGGAAAGTAGTACCTGTGGGGAACTTAACCCACACTCGCACACTTTTGGCCCTTTCCGTCAAACATCAGATAAGTTCCTCGAAGGCAATAGTATGAATACACATTTCGGAAGCGGTAATGCGGTCCTACCTACGCGCGTCCAAATGTAAGCGAAATATGTACACAAGTCTGTCAGGAATGATTGAATTAACGAAGAAAATCGTGTATTGATGTAAGTTTTTTTAAAGAAATGTGCAGAAAATATATTAAACAAGAGCTGTGTTTGTGAAACACAATGCCCCCTGCTGCGCAGCTTTGAAGCCATATATTTTACCTTTGACCTTGAAGGATGACCTTGACCTTTCACCACTCAAAATGTGCAGCTCCATGACATACACATGCATGCCAAATATGGAGTTGCTATCTTCAATATTGCAAAATTTGACCTTTGACCTTGACCTTGAATGATGACCTTGACCTTTCACCAATCAATATGTACAGCTCTATGATATACGCATGCACGCCAATATTGAAAAAGTTATGGCCACTGTTAAAGTTTTCGGAGAGACAGACAGACGCTTTATATTTGACATTTGACCTTGAAGGATGACCTTCACCTTCACCTTTCACAACTGAAAATGTGCAACTCCATGAGAGGCACATGTATGCCAAATATCAAGTTGCTATGTTCAATATTAAAACAGTTATGGCCATTAAAGTTTTCGGACGGACAGACTGACACACTGACTGACTGACTGACAGTTCAACTGATATAGGCCATCCTACCGGGGGCATAAAAAGCAATGGCGATATTTTTCTCAGCCACATAATTGTTAATAGTTTGATATCACAAAATGAAAGTGAAAGTAGAACTGTCAAAAATGACAACCTGTCAACGTGTTGTTTTTGCTGGCATGAGAGGGCGATTACACTCAATGTGTTCACATTTTGACCATAGGCTTTGTCAATGACCTTTATAGTATGGGTAGCTTTGATATTATTTATTGCTATCATGTAACTGCATGATTGTGTATATGTTTACAATACACAAAGCATAAATAATGATATAAATATACTGATTGAGCTTATAATAATCTGAGAACTATAGCCAGGTCAATTAAGGACTTAAAATACAATTTTGTGTCCTGATTTCATGAAGAAATGACCATGCATGTCCTAGAATTCAAATTCAAGGCCCTGGTGTGACACATTGGTAGCATTACCGTTAAACTGTTACCAGGCTTATGAAATTAGTTTTTATTGAACTATCTAAGGACATCTTGTTTTAATACAGTCATAGATCAGTTGTGGCCTCTGGGTAATGGCCAATTTTTGCTTACTTGTCACACCTTTAAAACTTTCCACACGTCTATAATAGCAAATCTGGATTTAGGTGATCTTCAATGGTACATTTAAACTTTATCTGTTACAAGAGTGCTGGTAAAGTCCAGTCACATATTTAAATCTAGGCCATGTCAAAATCAAAATGTCAAAGACAAATGAAAGATGCGTTCATTAATTATTGTTCAGTTGTTTACTACTGCTGTAAGTTTTTATATAATATGACTGATGAACATCATGTGAGAGAAAATTCACATTATCATTGTATATCAGGTTAAGCAGCCTTTTAGATAACAATTAAAGTATGCTAGTTTTCAATGTCGCTTCTGGGGATCAAACCCGTAGGGCTTTTAGGAAGATTCTGAAATTTTCGATCCCTAGAGAGCAACCAAATAAAAAATTAAGTCAAATATTGCCGACACGGTTTTTTGAGTCGGTTCATGAGGGATAATGGAGCTTGATTGGTCATTGTCAGGTCTGGTACTACTTGCATGTACCCCGGGTACTCTTAAGTATACTTACATGTACCCTGGGTACTCTAAGTATACTTACATGTACCCCAGGTACGGTAAATAAACGTAATTGTACTCGGTCCATATTAGACTGTACCCGAGTTGTATTCGCGCCCAAAATCAGATGTCGTAAAACGCGCAACCGATTATCTTAAACACACTTCTCTTCAAAAAACACTGCATCAACATGCTTTTTGAGTATGTGTTCTAATAATATAGAGGCCATTCTACAGAAAATTGACATAAATGTGTATATATAATTATTACAAAAAAATAGTCGACAACGACTGATTTAGGGTTAAATTTCCCGGGTATATTTTAGTATATTTACCGTACCCGGGATACATGTAAGTATACTTAAGAGTACCCGGGGTACATGTACGTAGTACCCGAGCCGACAATGAACAATCGAGCGATACTGGAAGGTGCAACATCTCTCACGCCCCCTAGCATCGCCTTTAGCAGTATTCAATTCTCAACAGGAAAGTGCTAGAGTCATTGATCCCGAGGGACAAGAAAAACAATTGATTAATGTTCGAAATAAATAATTTGATTAATGACAATTCTATTATTTGAGCCAGGTCACAGGGAAAGCGCAGTCAAATCAGTATCCAATTAAATTATTTGTTATTGTCAGAAAAACGCTTTTAAGCAAACAGCTTTCAAGCGACTGCAGACTGATCTAGATCCAAACTGGCCACAATCGCCTTAATGTCTCTTTTACTGTGACACAGTTCATTTAACTTAAAAATGATAAAAAGTACTAACACTAAAGTACAAACCAGTAGAGAGTTTGAAATCAATGTTGAATTTCAGGACAGCTTGGTGATCTGCAAATCCCCAAAGAAATGTTGATATCGGGTATCATAGTCATTCAATAAGTCGCAAAATGCTCGAATACAATTTATAAAGCACAATGTGACTTATATTGATAACTAAAAATACCAGTATGCCAGTTTTGCCGTGTCAAGCTGTTACAATCAGAAAGTCCTTCATTCACATCGAGTATATATCCTTCGAATTCCAACTATTGTTGTCATAAGCGGAGATTTAGTGAATAAATGATTCATATATCCTAAATGACAGCTTCTAAATAGCGAAACAAGCCAATTTATGCAGTAAGAAAGTTTTAAATCGAGACTCTCATGGGGGCGGCCATTGTTGAATGTTGAAACACGAACGACAACTCTGCTAGGAGAATGTTATCAATGACAAGCAATCTCCTACGCAGTGGCGAATGCAAAAGGGAAGTAACTAAAAAATCGAGTTATCTCAATCGGACTGGCTCGGTCTTTTAAATAGGTCGCCATTGTGAAAATTTTTAGGATGGTTATGATACCTTGGACGATGCTGTTCCAGCATCGTCAAAAATAATTGTTCATTCTTACTCAGTGCCAATGCATATCCTATTATAACAAGGTTAAACAGTTTAATAGCGTTAAAAGGGCCTTTACACGTTTTGGTAAATTGACAACATTAAACCAAATTGTTTCAGATCGTAAATTTTCGATGTAGTGATAATATTTGTGAGGAAAATGTAATATTTAACATTCAACATGCTTTAAGATATTCATTACAGGCATCTATTGCCATAATAACTTCAATACATGCCAAAATCTGAGAAAAGGTCCCCTTTAACCGTATATGTTTGTCGGCATGAAAAATCGCTTTTTCAAATTATTTGTAGGAAACACAAATTCGTGGATTTCTAATTTTGGCCACAAAAAAGTAACGAATTTGGCTCGGTCATCTTCGTATAGTTTCCGGCGTTTAATAGTTTTTTTGGATTTATCTAGATCACCAAAAACAACGTTGGATGTGTGAGTGCATAACGTTCGATGTTAATCGCTGTCATACCTGTGGTGATTCAATCTTAAACATGTAAACAGTGAACACAATTATTCGTTGGAATATTTAATTCACTGATCGGTCTACACATGAAATCAAAAAACACAAATTTCATACGAATTATAATGGTCTCAGTTATAAAAAAAAACTCTAACACTATTATGTCTTCAATTTTTGGTGACTCAAATTATTTAACTATGGCCTGTCGTATGACATTTGAAAATGCAACATCCATCACCTTTTGCATCATCATCATCATTTTCATCGCCGGCCAACGTGGAAATCAGCATTTTCATCAACAACATCAACAGCGTTACAGCAAAGGAACACGGATCATTTTCTTTGTCAATGCGATTAATAAAATACGTTATACATGTAGCCAAAGTCAATGTCAATGACATTTTGAATGAAATGTTTGCTTGTATCCTCTGTAAATACTAAGAATACAGAATCCATGTATTCTCTAATAACAATATTCATAAAATTCATAATATAGGAAATCATCAATTAACAATTACTATAGCACGCGTTTATTTAAGTGTCTAAAGTTAACTTTTAATCACGCAGGTATTTATAAAATGACAGTTAAATTACGTTCTTTCAAGTAAGATTAGCGCACGAAACAGAAGTGAGCACATGGTTGGTGTTAGGCAAAGTGAATTGATTTACGATTTATGAACACATCAACACTATAATAAAATGATTTATATCTCACAATGCATGTACGTATTCCTTGTTTTATTTAGAGAGATGCATCCGTTATTATAGTCCATCGTTATTTGCTAAACAATATATTTTTTTAATCGTTATCACTATTGCGCCCTTCAAAATGGCATGTTCTCCCTAATGACTGAAAATGCAAATCCAATCTTTTTTCAGTGTTGCACAGTCATGAGAAAACATATATTTTCCGTAATGGGCATTTGATTGCACAGTCATGAGGAAAAAAATTCCGTAATTCGCATTCGAAACAATTCAAGGCGTTGCAGTCACATTATATATATTGCTTTGAAAGATGCGGCTAGGTATTCCATCGACGTATGTGCCTAAAACCAAAAGTAACATAATTACAGATTGTAAAGTAATAATTCTTAATTTGTGTAACAATAAGGTTGCACAAGTTGAAAGAAGTATAGGGCATTATAAGCCAAACGTGATCGCCTCAAGGAAAAACCTTGCCTCGCGTCGGGAATCAAAGATAAAAAAGCAAGTTTAGTGCGTGTCTGTTGCTTTTATTCAACGAACCTTTTCAACCATCCGTATAGTGTTTCTTATGTTAACAGTACAGGCGAATATTGTCTTATATTTAAAAACCTATGGCTTATTCTGAAAAAAAAAGTATGAGCGGGACCAATACGTGGAAGAATGTTCTAGATTTAAGTGACCATTCTTACTTACATGAGCGCTAATCAGCGATGACACATCTATCATATTTAAATCATTGTGTTTGCATTGTCCATTTCTCTTAACCGTAATTGTAGGAGTTTTAACATAGATATTCAAAAAAGGTATCTGCATTTGTTTATAAAGCTTACAATTTCCGACAGAAAATTTGCTCCACTTAATATGCATACATAAGTATAGGATCATTACAAAATGTTACATTTTCTTACGGCACAGAAACATTGATAGAATGAGCGGATAAGAAAAGTTATATCAGATATAAAATGCATTAAAATGAAATTGTTAAGCGTTGTTTATTGCTCTAAAAAGCAAACGTTGGTCGTTCAAATACTTGTCTACTGCCCAATACTTCCTTCTCAGCGGAACACCAAACCGTTAATAATTGCCACAATAAAACATTGTTATATATTACTAAATTAGAATAAACATATGGACTATGGAAGGGAAATACTGCCAATATTATTCATCGCAAGAAATGTTGCAATTGTTGAATATTCAGCTAATTTGTTTAACATAGAATTTTTAAAATGCAACATTTTGTTTGCGTTATAACGTCGAAATCGTTGTAAATCGGGAATTGTTTATCGGCAATTTTTTAGTCAAGCTCAATGTCGATCAGACGTTCAAGGTAAATACGGTCCTCGGTTTCAGGTATTGGGTTACTCTGAGGCGCGGAACAAATAGTTTGATAAATAGCGTAAGGTGAAGGACGGATCATCTCACACGATTGAAATAAACATTCAAACATAACGATTATATTAGTGTCTGGTGTGAACAAAAAGAAAAATCTGTGTTGATAGTTGATAAACTCCTATTTGTTTATTGTACTAATACGGATTATGTTCGGTAGCTTGGGTATTTCGATACTTTTACTCTTGTAAAATCGGCACTGAACGTTCGGTCAGAAGAGAGCCGACATAGCATTTCTACGAGTTGAGAATTGTTTTATTGTAGTTAATGTTGACAAGTAGCCGTTCGTGGTCATTGTTTTCGTCACGAGGTAATTTTTCCCCAAAAAATAAAACACAGTATACAAAACTCGACCGCCATTTAGGCAATTAATGGCTTAAAAATGTATATGTACGTGATTTTCCTGTTTCAAGAGATACCTACCTTCGATATATATATTATATCAGAATATTTTTTTGGTCAAAATGATAAAAAAAAGTTGTTTTATTACATAAATATAGCGTTAAAGTGACTTCGCCACGCGCGCAACACCTGTGCACCAGACGAATCATTGTTTACATTTACCATGGTTCCTGGCCCGTAAGCGAGGCATTGGTTCCAGGCTAAGACGAAAAATAATTTTGTCGCTTCCACCGCGTGTAGATTTCATGAATACTTTACAACTGTGCAAATGTCAACTAGTAACATTGCAAGATGTTAAGATACGCGATGACTAATCTAGACGTGTTTACATGCTTACAGTGGAAATCGGCAGTTCGTTCAAGTTACTTTTGCAAATTTGTATACTTTAGCATCCACCTTTGTCAAGAAGCGTTAGAGTTGTGAAAAAGTTTTGTGCGTTGTGTATGCGATTTAAAAATACAAGAAAATGAATATTTTACATTTTGAACAATTCTTTTTTTATTCGTTTAACAGTTTTAATTCGACTATGCACAAGATGAACATTTGAGATGTTTCCACCTTAAAAATTAACATTTTTGAAAATTAAAACATTAAATACCAAACATTGTTTATGTGAATGGATAGTATTTGACATTTATGTATAATCTATATTTGCAACATGGACCATATCAGCTGAATACTCAACACGTGCAACATTTCTGGTGATACATAATATTGACGGACTTTCCCTTCCATAAAGGACATCCGTTTAAAGCAACGTTGTTGACATAACTACAATGAGTTGTCAATTATTTTTTAAATTTGTTAATACAAAAAGTATACCTAAGATTGCCTTTTAAAGAGATTTGTTGATACAGGTGTGACAACGAAATACTTAATCATGTTGGAAAATATCAACTGTTAAACAGAGTATATTTATACATGTTAGTTTTGCACAATTGCAATAAAATTGATATGATATAATTATTGCTTACAGTCAAAGACAGGAATGCAACTAAAAATAAGTCGACTGATAAGTGATAGAAGTTCCAGTAATTTTATTACAATCGCTATTAAATATTTATGTATTTAAATTGATTTTGGTTTATTAAAGCACATTGTTTCAATAAGAAGCGCTCTGTTCGTGTCAGGAGAACGTGCATTGTGTTCTCTACAACAAAGCTGTCGAACAACATGCGGGATCAAAAACTTCAAATAAACATGCAGGTACATCATTAACATTTGTTTCATTTATAGTTTATACTGAACATTATAAATACAAACTAAACGGGCTGGCGGTAGGTGGGCGGGCGGTCTTCTGAAAGGTGGGAGATCGTTGGAGCTGGCAAACAGACGGGCAGAAAGACTTAAAAACGCATACAGACAGACATACTTTCTGACTAGCGGACGGACACTTGATGGGCAGGCGTGCGGACGGAGCGACGGACGGACCGACTGAAATACATGTGAGAAGGGCAACCATATTTACGTAATGAAGCTGTTTCATCCTTCCCTTTAATCAAAACTTAAGTTTTCTTTAAACATAAAAAATCACTATTTAAAAACAGACTTCATCTAACTGCAAAAGCATTATGTAAGTTAATTTACATTTGCATCTTTATTGATTTATCAATCCTCGAGTACATGTTTACCGACTTTACATAGTTAAACTGTAGGACTTTACATTCTAGGAATACAATTGATTTCATACATAACACCCGCTGCGTTTTTGCGTCAGAAACATAGAATATATATTTTAATTCAAACATATGAAATAAACATCTGTATCAGCCAAACTATATTACGATATAAAATCGATTTGTACCAACATTTTACTGATAAAAAAGTATTCACTAGTGATCAAAAGTATTTATACATGTTTTTGTATATCTAGATTCCAGAGCCCTTCACAGAATCGTCTATCCGGATGTAAGAAGCGCTAGATGACAGTGGAGCTGAGAATGATACTGTAATCGAGCGGAGGAACTTTTTTGTGGAGAGAGCGCTTCGAGACAATATTAAGAGCGTTTACAGGGGTACTATAATTAATGTTTTCATTTCGCGAATCAATCGGAAGGGACGACAACTCCTGGTCTCCAGTCTGATATTGATATTCTATTCAGCGAAACATTGTAAATATCATGATAATCTGGGGAGACTGGAAGGCTGGGATGAGGATCCTTCTGATGCTTAATGACAACACCCCACCTCAACAGTACTTGCTACAATTCTGCCGACAGGACACTCCGGAACCGGAGACAAGTATGTATGAAAACGCGTTCGTAAGGAAAGATTCTGGACAAATACTGGTCAGCGCCAAACGATGGAAACAGGATATTGAGTATCGTTATAAACATGTTGGAGAGGCAACCAAAAATGGGCCTTCTGATAGTTTTCTAGCTAACTGGGACATTGTACAAGCATTTCCCGTATGCAATCCTCTTCCTGAAATACAACACTGGATATAAAGATGTGGGAGTAGACAGTGGCCTACTGTCCAGTAACTTGATGCTGCAAGGGTAGCCCCGTGTTTCCAGATACCTTCAGGACATCCAGACAGTGATCACAAGCGCGAAGAATGGCGACTTTCTTCTAATCTTATAGAACGAATGATGATGTTTAGCCTTAACATGACACAAATAAAATGTTACATTGTATTAAAACTAATAAAACAAATTCCATATTTACTAATATTGTAGGAGAGTCTACTACAAGCTTTCATTGTAACACGTTAATGTTTTAAAGCATAGAAAGCACACATCCTTCTCTTTGGTGCGAACATAACCTTATGTTTCTTCTTCGGTTTTGTTTACGTATTAAGAAAAGTCTTGCGTATTGGACGGCTCCCGCATAATGTCATAGAAGGAGTGAACTTGTTTAATGGAAAACTTTCTAAGCTGCTGCAGAGACGCTTTTTGGTGTATTTACACTCGATGATAAGGAACAACTTATAAGAGGTTTTTGACGA
The DNA here is from genome assembly GCF_020536995.1 of Dreissena polymorpha. Lineage (NCBI taxonomy): Eukaryota > Metazoa > Mollusca > Bivalvia > Myida > Dreissenidae > Dreissena > Dreissena polymorpha. Next base: position 171,607 of record NW_026273327.1, on the reverse strand, counting down.
TGCTGAAACAGCAGCGTCCAAGGTTTGATAACCAGTAAAAAAAATCTTCACAATATCGACCTATGTAAAAGACCGAGCCAGTCCGATTGAGATAACTCGATTTTTCAGTTACTTCCCTTGGCATTCGCCACTGCGTAGGAGATTGCTCGTTGATTTTCATTGATAACATTCTCCTAGCAGGGTTGTCGTTCGTGTTGATAAAGGTAAATATTAATAGAACAGCATATCCTGGGGAAACAGATTCAATAAGTGTATCAAAACGTTAATTTCAAATTAGTAATTTTACATCCATTTTATTTTATGGACCAATGAAACAACTATATATTTTCTCTATTTTGTTTGATATTTGTTCTCGATTTAGTAAATAAATTGCGAATAAAAACATGTAAAATTAACTTTTTACGTGATCACAAAACTAAAGAATGCGAACGATTTCGAACCTGCAAATTGTAAACGCTGCACTGCTATGATATATATAGATAAAACAACATTTCTTTACGTAATTGTCCGTCCCGCTAGCACAGTGGTAAGGACGTTCGCTTTTTCACCTTTACGACACCGGTTCGATTACCGCTCCCGGCGCAATGTTATATTTTGTATGTTTTGTGGTCACCATTCCGGACAGGTGTTTTTTTCCGGATAATCTCATCCCCCCGCAGCATTTGACCATATAAAAAATTAAAAAAAGTATTTCAGTACAAAACAAATAGCCGGAAATTGCAGCTTTTATTCAAAATTCGTCCAAACTGTCGTCAATCTAATCTTATTAGGTAGGAGTGCTGGACACACTCCGGGTCCCAACATTATGCAGCCTCAGCGCGGAGGTAACTCATTACCTTGGAAAAACACAAATGCACACACTGGGTGCAGCCTATAGACTCAAACAAGGCAACAAACTCAAGTGCGGGCGCAATCATTTAAAATTTACATATTGAATACGATATTCTAACAGAAATTACACAACCACCTAAGTGTACATACCATGTTTGATATTTCGTTCGATTGTTAGATTTCAGCATAAACATGTATAAGGTCATTTCGCTATTAGTTAACTTATCCATATGTTCGTGGGCGAACTCGGATAGTCAAGTGCTCATACGATTGAGCTCACATGGTCCGGCTATGTGCTCATACCTACTTTCGAGAATCATCATGAAGGTATTGCCATACTTAATGAACAAGAATGTGACCCGCCTCCCAGTTTCGCTCAATGGGTCAAGTTACCCACGGGTACTACTTCTCCGTACCCCTAAACTATTTTTCGTACCAAAAATGTTTCATACGCAATTTTTTTTCGTACCAAATTTTTTTTCGTACCCAAAATTTTCGTACCCAAATTTTTTATCGTACCCAAATGTTCGTATCAACAGACACAACTGTGGTGATATAGATAAACTTGAATTGATGTTTTATATCCATCCTCTTCAAAAGCATCGTCACACCAGTACTGCCAGTACTTTGATTTTATGTTTTATATTGGTATGGATCACATAGGATGCCGATTTAGAGCATTTTGTATGCGGCGTATTGGAGAAACTGAAGAATTAGGACGTCTATGCTTACGTAACAGCATCAGCTTTCTGCTGAACTTCGAGTGCTTAGACAGATTTAACATGCCGTTCCGAGCTTTAATATATCACAAACCCATTTGTCAAACAACCCTCGAGCAAGGTATAACATATTTATTTAGAGGAATGTTTTTGATTGCGTCATAAATTGTAGATCAAAAACTGTTGCTTTAGAGTTTATTAAAACACCAGTACGCATTACACATATCTGTGCAATCATCTGTTTGCGGCTAAAAACCATTAATTACAGCACAATTATAAGTTGTTTCCAATATTCCTTAAACACCGATGTGGCATCTAGTCGCTTAAAGCTGGCTTCTACACTGTACTGTATGGGGCATCTTCAAGCAGCAGTTAGAGTTTAGGAGGATGTGGAGAAAAAGTATCATGGCAAGGTCAAGGCTGTGAGTGGATGTAGACGTTTAGTTGGAGACTTTGATCTTCAGGTGTTTGCTAACATGATGTCGAATTACTATGACAACGGATTCATTGAACTGCCATTCGCATTTTGTGTCACGTTTCTTACGCAAGAATCGTACTGCACACCTTTGATATTGTTGTTTGAAATGAATCGCAACATAACTGTAGAGGAAGTGTCACATAGATGTTGCACTCAGAAAAATTGGATGGACAGTGCTGTGGTTGCTGCATGTCCATTCCTACACTATTTACAGTACCTCACGTATGAAGGACTAGGTGAACGCGACAAGCAGCTACATGCGTTGGCAGTATTAGAGTGTTATATACATGATATAAGAAATACATTTAACATCTATCACCAAGAGACCGCACTAACCTTGCTGGGACACTGCTATGAAATGGAAAGAGACTATAACTTGGCGTTAGATTACTACAGGCATTCTTTGAGATGTCTCGGTACGAACAATGCTGCTAACTGGCACGTTCGGCGTATGCGGCGTCTTATAAGTGGTTAAACATACAATAGAAACAGTTATCCGGTGTTCATTATTACACTTAGCTATACACGCATTTTATATCATAAAATACTTTTGATTAGTAATTTTCCTATATTTGATGAAGTCAATCTTAATAAATATTTAGAGATGCGTTAAAAATGTTTGTTTCAGATTAGTATCATCGCTGTTTATGCTTTATATTTCTTGAGTGAAGGAAATATGCTGTACACTTTGTTATGGTGTTTTGTATTCTAAGTAATTCTGTAATATGCATATGCTGTATAAAGTGTGCTGTGAATGTAAGTGGTTAGCGTAATTGAGAGTGAGCATTTATAAGCAGCAACTGCAATTATGAAAACTAACGTTAGTACACATTTAAAATGTGCGTTCTTCTGTTCCGAAACTAACCTCTTTAGCTAACTTCCCTATGTACTGACGGATATTTAATGATAACATATTGGAGACATATTGGAGTGTCGTGCGCAAGAACCACATGACGTCCTGCAATTTAAACACATGTGGTTACCGTGTGGCTATGATATTAATTAGTAAAAACATCGTTTTGAATGAAAAATAATCAAACTATAACGAAAAATCAACTTCTATGAAGAAAAAAAAGATTTATATATATATCAACTGAAAATCACCCGAAAACAGGATGCATCGCTTTGAACAGCAATAACTTCATCAATTGTGCTGCAATTTCCACGAACTCGGTATTATTAAAAGCAGAGATGAATTTGCTTTCTGAAAATGTACATATCTTGTAATATTTGTACAAATGCTGGGTCAAATTTTAAGATATAACACGATACAAAACTCGCGAGACATACGATTATGAAGGAAATCCTCAGGAGTAAAGACACACCTTCTCTCAACAGCTAAACGATCATCAGCTCAGGATAAAGATGATAATACTACATACCAAAATGTAGCGATGTATTACTTGTCTGTATCAAGCAATAACACCACACAGTAAACATTGCATTAAAAATACACATTTCAAAATACACAAGATGAAGAGCATGAAATAATGTTATTCCAATATTTGAAATAATGTTATTCCAATATTTTTTGTTGTTTGCTACTGCATTAGGAACAAACGATAGTGAACTGTTGTTTTCTTCAAGGCGCTAAAAATCTTTACAAAAGCCAGAAAAAAATGGTATTAGTGATTTAATAATTAATTTTCTTTCACACCAACATGCCTTCAGTAACATCAAGGAATATGCAAAGAACTAACAAATAAGTCACAAACAAGCAAACAGATACATTATTGAATTTAGCAATCACATAACACAAATATCTCAGATCACAAAAGTATCTAAAAAACTGTTAAAAATATTCAATACATAAAAGTTAAATTGCTTTTTTAAGTCCACACTCCAACGAAGTGTTATGCAATATATGTAACTCCACAAAGAGTGTAAAGAAATTATCATAATTGTTATAGCCAAACTCTATTATTGTGCACATTAAATTGCACCAGAAAAAAGTTTATGAAAGTATTTAACTGCACGTAAGTACACAAGATTTATAAGGGTTTATATTTATAATGGCCGAGTTAGAAGAAAAAACATTATTGGCTAATATTGCAACGTTTATTTTGATCTCTAGGATAAGCATACATAAACAATTACTAAGGTATTATAATTGTACCAATGTTTATTTATGTTTATATCTTTTGCTAATTTAGATGTCCATTTCATGTTGATTTCGATCAGTTGATAAAAACGTTGCCAAGATTGTAAATGAAAGTAAATACATTTTAATATTCTAGTGCACAGATTACTAAATATTGCATAGATTTTTTGTTATTATTTAGCCTTTACAAGACTTGTAAAAAACGTATTTTAAGTGTATAGTAAGTGTTTTAAGTGTATATATACATAAAAGAATATTTGTATTCTAAATGTACTTCTTAGTTAATGGAACTCAACATAAACATAATGACCTGCTGCCTGTTGAAAAATAGATACAGCTTTTGTAATCGACAATATAAAACATGAACAATGTTAAATCCATGTTGAATTGGTCAGATATTTAGTTTAAACCTATTTATTTTAAGTTGATTTCATCATAAGCCTAAGGCTTATTTAATCGCTCTCGAGTCTGTTTCCTGGGCCTAGAACCAGTACTTGGTGTCTTTGGGGGAGATCTTATGCATTCTAAAGTGGGGATAGAACCTGGGACCTCCAGATTGCTAGGCGGACACCATATCCACTACGTCATGGTGACCTTCTGAGATATTTGAAATGCCTATATCATCAACATCAGCTTAAAATGTCTTAAAGGCTCTCAGCATGTTGCAGTCATGAGGATGATAAGTTATCCTTTTTCCAAAGAGCCATGTTGTGGTAAAACTGGGCTTTATGCATGTGCGTCAAGTATTGTCCCCAATTAGTCTGTGCAGACAGCACAGACTTACTGGGACATCACTTTCAACTTCAACTGTATTTTCTTTTTAAAAGAAGTCTCTTCTGAACAACTATCCAGTTTAGTCGAAAAGTATCATTCCTGATTAGCCTATGCAGACTGCACAGGCTAATCTAGGACGACACTGTACGCACATGCATGAAGCCCATTTTCCCCATAGCAAGGCTAACATAGTCTTTATCCACCATCAAATATTAAAACAATGTTCACATTTCACGTTCTCAGTAATCATCGTCATCATCATCCCCTCTGTTTATTGCACTGTCTCGTATGGCGATGTTCATAACGTCCTTCACCTCAGGCCTCGGCGCCTCCTCAAGGTCAGTGTTGATTGCCCCTGTCTGAGATAGCATCCACTCGAGTTCTAAAAAGGAATTATTGTGAGAAGTGTAACCATGGCCTGTTATCACGAACATACTTAACCCTTTCCCACTCAGGAGCAAAGTGAAAATTATTATGTGTAAAAAGCATAAAACCAGAACAGCCTGCAAGTAACTCGCAGTCTTTTCAGAATTTATGCTGTATGATGGTCATCACTATCTATGGGTTGGAAATTGAACATATAAAACTTGAACCTAGTACGAAAGGTCTTTTATACATGTAACATTTAACTTTCTATGGGACAACAAACATATCAAAATACGTATCTAAGTAGTAAAGGGTTAAGTAAATATTCTGGCTCAACTTGTTTCTCTATTTTTTATCATGCTCAATAAGCTGTTCACATAAGGCTTTTTGAGTTTTGGGCCTGTCTCAACTCTTAGTTTAAGAATCGATATGTGAATATTTTTTAAGTTGAGATTTCTCAATGCTCTGTTACAACCTGAAGTGAAATAACGACCTGAATTGTAATAAACTTTATAACATTATTAACATTGTTGACAATTTGAACTGTAATAATGCCCGAAAGTGTAATAAACTTATTGCTTGGTTAAAAATTTCATCTGATCTCATTTTTAAACACAGATCAGGGCTCGAAATTAACACTCGCACACTCGCAAAATGCGAGTGAAAAATACCGATTGCGAGTTAAGTTTTAAGCCACTAGTAATTTTTTGCGAGTAAAGAAATAGTGAAAAAAAAAACCAGTAATATTGCGTTTGACGTCCTGAACGCTAAACTATAGGTCAAAGAACGTCCTAATACCCTTATGCGTAAGCGCGCACCTTGTACATGTATATAGACTAGTATACTTATAGTACAGATACCAGGATGGTATTGGTACAAATAACGCTAAACAGTCGACTAATTCACACGTGGTCATTGAACTTGATCAGACATGGCGTCGAAGCGAAAAATAACTAGTTTCTGTTTGCCCACAGATGGAAATAACAATACGAAAGATAAAGCAAAGTTAACTGTTGAATAAAAAAACAACAACACTAAATTATGTTTCCAGAAAAATTTGCGAGAATGTTTTTGATTTTGCGAGTTGGTATTAAAGCTGCTCGCAATGTTTTGCGAGTAGAAAAAAAAGTTAAATTCGAGCCCTGCAGATTATTGCAAAATATAATGCATACATGTATATACAATTTATAATAAAAGGGCAATACGACCTATGAAGGACAAAAAGGTGTTCTCACACAACCTCAATTGTAACAAGAGCTGTCACCATAGGATGACTTATGCCCCCTATAAACGCTTGATAGACGTTATGAGCTTTTTTCGAAACCTAAACACAGATTTCGAGACCTAAACGCGATCCATAATTTCAAGGTCAAGTTCACAGGGGTAAACACTTTTGTGCGTATGGAGAGGCCTTGTCCATATACACATGCATACCAAATATGAAGGTTGTATCTCAAGGGACATAGAAGTTATGAGCATTTTTCAAAACCTAAACGCAGATTTCGAAACCTAAACACCGACCTTAGGTTCAAGGTCAAGGTCACAGGGGTAGAAAAATTTGTGCGTATGGAAAGGCCTTGTCCATATACACATGCATACCAAATATAAAAGTTATATCTCAAGGGACGTAGACTTTATGAGCATTTTACGAAACCTAAACGCAGATTTCGAAACCTAAATGCTGACCCTAAGTTCAAGGTCAAGGTCACAGGGGTAAAAATTTGTGTGCGTATGGAAAGGCCTTGTCCATATATACATGCATAACAAATTTAAAGGTTATATCTCAAGGGACATAGAAGTTATGAGAATATTTCGAAACCTAAACGCAAAGTGTGACGGAAAGACGGACGGACGGACGGACAGACGGATGGACAGACAGACAGACAGTCCGATCACTATATGCCCTCTTTTCTTCAAAAGGGGGCATAATAAAGTTATAACATTATTATAATTGCTTGACAAACTGAATTGTAATAACGCACGAAAGTGTAATAAACTTATTGCTTGGTTTGACATTGCATCTGATCGCGTTTTCAAACACACATTTTTGCAAAATATAATGCATACATGTATATAAAATTTATATTTAAAGGGCAAAATAACCTATAAATGACAAAAAATTTGTTCTCATAAAACCTCAATGGTAATAATAAAGTTATTAAATTATTACAATTGCTTGACAACCCGAATTGTAATAATTCCTAAAAGTGTACTAAACTTATTTATTGGTTCAAAATTGCATCTGATTGCATTTTCAAACACAGATTATTGCAAAATATAATGCACACATGTATACAAAATTGATATTAATAGGGCAATTCGACCTATGAATGACAAAAACCGTGTTCTCATACAGCCTCAATTGTTATTAAGTTATTACATTATTACAATTGCTTGACAACCTGAATTGTAATAACGCCCGAAAGTGTAATAAACTAATTTCTTGGTTAAAAATTGCATGTTATCGCATTTCCAAACACAGATTATTGCAAAATATAATGCATACATGTATATAAAATTGATATTAATAGGGCAATATGACATTTGAATGACCAAAAAAGTGTTCTCCTACAACCTCAATTGTAATAAAGTTATTACATTATTACAATTGCTTGACAACCCGAATTGTAATAATGCCTAAAAGTGTAATAAACTTATTTCTTGGTTATGAGATATATTAAGTCGTGATGACGATATAATGGACTTGCGGTATCGACTTATTTACCTGTGTGAACGAGAGAACTATTAACTCGTAGTAATGACTTATTGAATCGTTGTAGTTATAACTATATATGGATTTAATGATGCATTGGAACGAGATAACTAATGCGTGGCAACGCCGTAAACAATAAATTAAAATAACGCAGTTTGAGTTACAAAATTGTGGACACGACATATATTATAACATAAACATGCCACATCTGTGTCACTTTATAGCTATACACTTCTATGTGACAATGTTAAAACAAACTTTTAAAGGGACAAATTCTTTAATACGGGTTTTTAACCAAAAATGACCAAGTTGTAGTGCATAGAAATGTGCCACCAATGGTCCCCCATAAAAATCCAGCAGAGGTCAACATTATCTATTCATTATTTGTTCCTATCATTTATAGATTATGATTATAACAAGGGTTGTTTGTAAAAAATGCATGCCCCCCATATGGGCTGTCAGTTGTAGTGACAGCCATTGTGTGAATACGTTTTCTGGCACTGTGACCTTGACCTAGTGACCTGAAAATCAATAGGGGTCATCTGCAAGTCAATGTACCTATGAAGTTTCATCATCCTAGGCGTAAGCTTTCTTGAGTTATCATCCGGAAACCATTTTACTGTGTCAAGTCACCGTGACCTTGACCTTTGACCTAGTCACCTAAAAGTCAATAAGGGTTATCTGCGAGTCATGATCAATGTACCTATGAAGTTTCATGATCCTAGGCGTAAGCGTTCTTGAGTTGTCATCTGGAAACAATTTTTTTAAGTTGAGTCCCCGCGACCCTGACCTTTGACCTAGTGACCTAAAAATCAATAGGGGTCATCTGCGAGTCATGATCAATGTACCTATGAAGTTTAATGATCTTAGGCATAAGCGTTCTTGAGTTATAATCTGGAAACCATTTTACTATTTCGGGTCACTGTGACCTTGACCTATGACCTAGTGACCTGAGAATCAATAGGGGTCATCTGCCAGTCATGATCAATTTACCTATGAAGTGTCATAATCCTAGGTATAAGCGTTCTTGAGTTATCATCCGGAAAACATTTTACTATTTCGGGTCACCGTGACCTTGACCTTTGACCTAGTGACCTGAAAATCAATAGGGGTCATCTGCGAGTCATGATCAATGTAACTATGAAGTTTCATGATCCTAGGCATAAGCGTTCTTGAGATATCATCCAGAAATCATTTTACTATTTCGGGTCATCATGACCTTGACGTTTGACCTAGTGACCTCAAAATCAATAGGGGTCATCTGCGAGTCATGAACAATGTACCTATGAAGTTTCATGATCCTAGGCATAAGTGTTTTTGAGTTATCATTTGGAAACCATCTGGTGGACGGACATACGGACGGAAGGACCAACATGTGCAAAACAATATACCCCCTCTTCTTCGAATGGGGGGGGCATAAATATAATATATAGCTCTGCTAATAATTTTATGACATAATGACACATTGAACATGAAAAATTGTTTGATAGTTGGCTATTTGGTCTATTTTAACCCTATTAATATGTAAACATTAATGTCAGATTATGATATGTACACATTAAAACAAAAACTCATTTATTTATCGTGACGTATTTTGGTTGGCTGATATAAGCAACATGTTAATTGATGGGGACCAACGTAGAAAAAAATGTAGCAATATCACGAAACAGAAACATACTTATAAGAATATATTTAAGATTTTATTATCGAACCTAGGTTACCTGCAGTTTAATAACATGGCACTTAACTGTTAACAGCAATAAACATGAACCATTACCACACTTGTTATCCATAATTTCACATAATTTATTATCGAATCTGCGGTTTCACAAAGTTTTATGCAATACAATTCCACGTTTTGCAACACCGCATTTTGTAAATTAGATACTACATTTGATAGATAAAATCTGTAAACTACACATAAAGTAATTCATTGGAACGAAATAATATGCATACACCATCAAATTATCTGCAGTTTGTTTTGAAGTAGCCATTATATATAATGTTTGTCATTACGTTAAATACGTTAAAAAATGTTTGACATCGTTAACAACCACGACATACAATTTACATTTTTGCAAACCACGTCCTACGCTAAATTACACATTTTAAGAATGCACACATAAAATAGGTGTCTGTATTCGTTCATTATGAATTCAAAAAAGTCTTACTTGTTTAAGCATTTCACTAAAATGTAAATCAGTATCTTTTTTTTATAAAATGTGTTAAAGATGTTGCATTCTTTGGTGAATGTTATTATTATTTCATTATAATCTCGTATAATCAAGAAGTGATATATAGACTCTAACAAAAGCTGTTTGTAAAACATGCATGCCCCCACATGTGCTGTCAGTTGTAGTGGAAGCCATTGTGTGAATACGTTTTTTGTCACTGTGACCTTGACCTTTGACCTAATGACCTGAAAATCAATAGGGGTCATCTGCCAGTCATGTTAAATGTACCTATAAAGTTTCATGATCCTAGGCCTAATTATTCTTGAGTTATCATCAAGAAACCATTTTACTGTTTCGAGTCACTGTGACCTTGACAGTTATTAAACTTTAACCAAGGTTAAAGTTTTTGGACACACACGTACAATGAATGGAATATGGGCTGTCAGTTGTAGTGGCAGCCATTGTGTGAACACGTTTTTTGTCACTGTGACCTTGACCTTTGAACTAGTGACTTGAAAATCAATAGGGGTCATCTGCCAGTCATGATCAATTTACCTATGAAGTTTCATGATCCTAGGTCTAATCATTATTGAGTTATCATCCGGAAACCATTTTACTTTTTCGAGTCACTGTGACCTTGACCTTTGACCTTATGACCTGAAAATTGATAGGGGTCATCTGCCAGTCATGATCAATGTACCTATGAAGTTTCATGATCCTAGGCGTAAGCACTCTTGAGTTGTCATCCGGAAACCATTTTACTGTGTCGTGTCACTGTGACCTTGACCTTTGGCCTAGTGACCTGAAAATCAATAGGGGTCATCTGCGAGTCATGATCAATGTACCTATGAAGTTTCATGATCCTAGGCATAAGTGTTCTTGAGTTATCATCCGGAAACCATTTTAATGTGTCGAGTCACCATGACCTTGACCTTTGACCTAGTGACCTGAAAATCAATAGGGATCATCTGCCAGTCATGATCAATGTACCTATGAAGTGTCATGATCCTAGGCGTAAGCATTCTTGAGTTATCATCCGGAAACCATTCTGTGGGCGGACCGACGAAACTTTAACCAAGGTTAAAGTTTTTGGACACACACATACAATGAATGAAATATGGGCTGTGAGTTGTAGTGGCAGTCATTGTGTGAATACATTTTTTTGTCACTGTGACCTTGACCTTTGATCTAGTGACTTGAAAATCAATAGGGGTAATCTGCCAGTCATGATCAATTTACCTATGAAGTTTCATGATCCTAGGCCTAATTATTCTTGAGTTTTCATCGGGAAACCATTTAACTGTTTCGAGTCACTGTGACCTTGACCTTTGACCTAGTGACCTGAAAGCTAATAGGGGTATTCTGCCAGTCATGATGAATGTACCTATGAAGTTTCATGATCCTAGGCGTAAGCATTCTTGAGTTATCATCCATAAACCATTTTACTATTTTGAGTCACTGTGACCTTTACCTTTGACCTAGTGACCTGAAAATCAATAGGGGTCATCTGCGAGTCATGATCAATGTTAGGGCTGCAACAATATACCGGTATATCGGTATATATCGCAATACGCAATCCGCATATTGTTTTGCGATATGATTTTCATCATACCGGTATGAAAATTTTACAAAAATTCATTCACATTTTGTCCAGAAAAGCCATCCGAAATAATGATAAAAAGGTAAACAAAACAAAGCAGTGTAAATTATTTTTTACGTAAAAATAGCATTCTAAAAAGTGTATTATACAGAGTAGCGTTGTTACATGGGAGCATTCATTCGATGCTTTTGAACAGATTATCGTTGAATTAATTGCGCACAGCTGTAAATGTTTCGTTCGATTCTGATTTGAGCATTATTTGTATTCCGAATTTCGGAAACACGCTTCCAAATTTGAATGCTAACGCGACAATAAAAAATTATAGCGTCAAATAAAAAGTGCTTTATCCTTTGTCTCAATAAAAAGCGCGCGAAAATTATACAGACATGTAGAACGTCGCATGGAAAGTATGGGTGTATTTTGTGTTGTATAAAAACGGGAACATCACGTCAGCTGAATTACGCGTGTTCAGTGGGAAAAACGCCCCGGTTGGACATTATTTCATCACATCTTTAAATAGTAACAATTGAAAAAATGTATTTGATACTTAAGAAAATTTGCGAATGTTTGTGTTTCTTATTATTCTTGAGCACATTTATAGTAAATATTTACCAGAATTTACTTTAAAATTGGAATTTATGGGATTATCGGGTAATTGGCAAGTTATAATTTTGGTACAAGTTAGCAATATATTGCGATATATTGCAATACGGGTTTTTGAACTGACAATATATTGCAATACGGTTTTTGGCGTATTGTTGCAGCACTAATCAATGTACCTATGAAGTTTCATGATCCTAGGCGTAAGCGTTCTTGAGTTTTCAGGAAACCATTTTCCTGTGTCGAGTCACCGTGACCTTTGACCTAGTGACCTGAAAATCAAAAGGGTCATCTGCGAGTCATGATCAATGTACCTATAATGTTTCATGATCCTAGGCGTAAGCGTTCTTGAGTTATTATCCGGAAACTGTTTTACTGGTTCTAGTCAGCGTGACATTGACCTTTGACCTGAAAATCAATAGGGGTCATCTGGGAGTCATGATCAATGTTCCTAGGAAGTTTCATGATCCTAGGCGTAAGCGTTCTTGCGTTATCATCCGGAAACCATTCGGTGGACGGACAGATGGACCGACGGACCGACATGTGCAAAACAATATACCCCCTCTTCTTCGAAGGGGGGCATAAATATAACAATTTGCATAAATGTAATAATAAATTATAAATGTGTTATTATATTGGCATAATCTTTGATGTTTTATTGACCAAACAAAGCCCGAAAAAGAAGTTATGAAAAACATATTTTTTAATGAAATCTATAACTGTAAATCTACATTACACTACTTAATTGTTTATACGAAAGTGTTACTTCGCATGTAAATCAACATTAATACTATCAATAAATCTCGGGACAGGTTGCGATTAACGAGCGGTTAAGATAAAGATTTTTTGTTTAAGTGTTCAACACGGTTAAGCCCCGATCAACAAACAATTGCTCACATGCGTTTGTCTAAAATGCCTCGCTTGCAAAACAAACACTTTATTGTATGAACTACTGTAAACATTGTGTTGGGCATCATGTACAAACGGCGCAAAAAATGCATGCATGTAGTCTCTAATTAGTCGATAAGTGGTTTTTAAACTATCTTAGACTGTGCAACTAATGGCTTATCACAAAACGGGTAAATCAAGATTTAGGTGGCGTAAACAGCAGCGACACTTGTAAGCGGTAAAATGTTATAAACATTCTATTAGAATTTTCAAACCATGAGTTTTGTATAGTAAGATTAAAACGCTATCAGAACTGGGATATGTCTCGTCTTGTGTATTGTTATTAGTACAACGAACACGGCTACTCAGAAACAATTGTGTGTTCTTTATTATTTGTTTGATTTAGTTTTTTGAAAATCAGAAAACGAACAAGAATTTGTCAATTGTTGTGTTACGTTTTGTCAAGTGTTATACAAAAATCGAAAAGACGGTACATGCACGGGCCAGTTTTGAACAGATGCTTCTCTGGTACTGATGCATTTTAATAGAAACAGAAATAGAAACTCCTTGCTCTGTTTTATCATCTGTCTTTTCCGAACTCTATTCAATCCCAAACTCATTTTTTTATAACTTATTTCTAGCTTACTTCCATCTGATTCTTACTTCTAACTTATTTCGAACTGACTCTCTGTTTCTTCCTAACATCTCACTGACTTTCTCCCCTTTCGAAACCCTTTCATCCCTCATACCAAGTCTAGCCCACACACATCACTGACCAATCTTAAAATCTCTTATCCACCAATCATACAGTACCTTATTTCTTTACTTCTATAAGACTGTAATTAATTAGCACCTAGTCTAATTATCTTTAGATCTTTAGTCACAGCCATTATTTATACCTAGAGCTGATAAGCATGCAGTCTGCATCATGAGTGTGAATTCAACATGAAAAGACTTCCAAGTCTGTAACTAAAACAATGTAGTTACAATTTAGGGCGACAAGCGAGTGTAATAATGTAATAACTTTATTACAATTGAATTTGTATGAGAACACATTTTAATGTCATTAATAGGTCGTATTACCTAATTTAGATTTTATATACATGTATGCATTATATTTTGCAATAATCTGTGTTTGAAAATGCGATAAGATGCAATGTTAAACCAACAAATAAGTTTATTACACTTTCGGGCGTTATTACAATTCAGGACGATATGCACATTGTAATAATGTAATAACTTTATTACAATTGAGTTTGTATGAGAACACCTTTTTTGCCATTCATAGATCTTATTGCCCTATTAATATAAATTGTATATATACATGTATGCATTATATCCTGCAATAATCTGTGTTTGAAAATGCGACCCGATACAATGTTAAACCAAGAAATCAGTTTATTACACTTTCGGGCGTTATTACAATTCAGGTTGCCAAGCAATTGCAATAATGTAATAGCTTTATTACCATTGAGGTTGTATGAGAACACGATTTTGTCATTCATAGGTCATTTTGCCCTATTGTACATGTATGCATTCTATTTTGCAATAATCTGTGTTTAAAAATGCGATCCAATCCAATTTTAAACCAAGAAATAAGTTTATTACACTTTTGGGCGTTATTACAATTCCATGTGTTCATACAGATTTTCTCCAATGAAATTCAAGCACTTTTTAAGCACTTTTTAAGCACTTTTCAAGGGAAAAAATCCAAATTCAAGCACTTTTTTAGTCCGACCTACTGAAAACTGTATATTATTCTGTGGCCAATACTGACAATATTTTCGCTAAATTGGGCTCTTCTTGCCTAACATTCTATGTGAATTTCAACAGTCTGCACTACCCTGCTACAGTAACAACTGTTTAATCAAAAGTAAGATATTTCATTATGATATAGCAATTGACCAAGGCATTACACATACCAAAAAAAACTGCTATTTGTATTGAATATCATTATGTAATCTTATTGTTCATAACAGATATTCCAGTGGTATAATATTATATAGCTGCTACAAAATGTTAAAGACAATTATGCATCTGGTACAAATTAATTCTGAAGTAAAAATAGAAACTACAAATGCACAGAATCGCAACGGCAATATAAAATGCCATGTATTAATTCAGGCTTGTAAAAATTAAACTTATTATGTAATTTCCTACAGCAGGTAAACATGTACATGTACATGTAAAATCTGTAATAGATTCAATAGTGTACTGTGTATGTTCAGACTGAGAGTCTGCACTCATGTAAACAGATTGCAGTTTCTTCACAGTATCATCTACTTTATTTGACAATCAGTCAAGTGCAACTTCTTTGTCTTTTGTCTTTAGCAGTATGTCTGAATGAATTGGGTTAACCGAATGAGTTTGCTTCACAGACAAACTGCATTTTAGGTGGCTTTTCTACGCCGATTCCCCCATACTGTCGATCTCTATACCTGTTCTGCGTTCTTTACAAGATGCTTTGACTTTAGAATCAGCATTGTCAACAACCCACGGGTACTTCAAAAGCCACCCTTTCTGAAAAATGCACTTATTCGCTGGCATATTTCAACTTGTCAGCACCGTAATGGCATAACGCGTACAACAAAAACCGAAGCAGACCAATTCCCACTTACGGAAATTAAATATTTGTATCCGTTTTTCAAGCACTTTTCCAGCCAAATTCAAGCAATTTGTCAAGCACTTTTCAAGGCTATGGTTGAAAATAAGCACTTTTAAGCACTTTAGATCGTTTTTAAGGACTTTTCAAGAAAAACCTTGATTTTCAAACACTTTTCAAGGTCTGTGCAAACCCTGAATTCAGGTTGTCTCGCAATTGTAATCATGTAATGAAATTTATTACACTTCAGGTTGTAGCAATGCTCAGTTGAGTGGAAACTCAAATCATATTTTCTGAGCTGAGCTCAAACACTGGGCCAGGAGCTTTGTAAGATACAAGGCTTTTACACCTGTACCACTTTTTCAGCTTCGGAGGAAAACGGGGTTTAATGCATCTTCGGATTAAAACGGGGTTTAATGCATCTTCGGATGAAAACGGGGTTTAATGCATCTTCGGAGGAAAATGGGTTTTAATGCATCTTTGTAGGAAAACTGGGTTTAATGCATCTTCGGAGGAAAACGGGCTATAATGCATCTTCGGAGGAAAACAGGGTTTAATGCATCTTCGGGGGAAAACGGGTTTTAATGCATCTTTGGAGGAAAACTGGGTTGAATGCATCTTCGGAGGAAAACGGGTTTTAATGCATCTTCAGAGGAAAACGGGGTTATATGCATCTTCGGAGGGAAACGGGTTTTAATGCATCTTCGGAGGAAAACGGGGTTTAATGCATCTTTGGAGGAAAACGGGTTTTAAAGCATCTTCGGAGGAAAACGGGGTTTAATGTATCTTCAGGAAACCGGGTTTAATGACTCTTCTGAGGAAAACAGGGTTTAATGCATCTTTGGAAGAAAAAGGGGTAGATGCATCTCCGGAACGCGTTTCAATGATTAGCCTGCGCAGACTGCACAAGCTTATCTGGGACAACGCATGCTTGAAACATGGGTTTCCCAGCACAAGGCTCATTTATTAAGCCTATTGAGCATTTATTAAACAGATTGGCAGACAAAATATAAATATTTTTCTTTTTTTTTCCAAATACCAATTTCAAGTCCAGATACCATGACTTACTGCCAGCTATTGAAATAATGAACAAGTAAGGTCTTTGACAGTTAAAAAAAAAATATTTTTTTTAAGAACATCGGTGCAAAACAATAAAAAAAACGGCATTATCAGTGAACATTTGCACTTGGCTCAACTGGTTACTAGGTCTGTTAATATGTTGGCTATGCATACCATCCTTTATTGGAGTGTAGTTTATGTAAGAAACAACTATCACATTTCCAGACCTGTTTTCAACAAACAAGCTTCTAAACAAATGTAAATGCTTTTTTAACATTTAACCATCTAACTTATTTTTCTCTTTTGCGTGTGACAATAAGACAATTCTTTGTTAAGAGGGTTGGGTTGCCCTAAAAATGGCCGTTTGTTCTAATGCACCACAAAAGTGGTTTACTTGCTGCTGGTGTATTGTTTAAGCAACACTACAAAGCTCTTAAAATTATGTCAAATTTGAGAGCCAGTGATTTTTTTCCTGAAAATGTTAAGTAACAAGACAGTAAAACAAGAGCTGTCAGAGGACAGCGCGCTCGTATATTCGAGTGCTTATCAGTATAACGTAAGCCATCATGGAGAGGGGGGTATAATGTGGGTGTGTGGTCATTAAATAGATGATCTTTCAAAAAAAAAGAAAAAAAAGAAAAAAAAATGGGGGGGGATTCTGGGGTGGGGCGTGGGGGATGGTTTGGGTGGAGTCATTGTGGTATGTCAGGTAAGTGTTGTTTTGTCAAAGTATGAATCAAATGTGATCATAAATAAAGAAGTTATGGCAATTTACGCAAAATTTATTAATTTGACCTTGAGAGTCAAAATCAACTTGCCAGGTACAGTAACATCTTGATAGCAAGAAAGTATTTGAAGTTTAAAAGCAATAGCCTTTATACTTTGGAAGTAAAGTGGATCTTAACACAAAATTTAACAAAATATTCAAAGTTACAGATACAAAAAAGGGCCATAATTTCGTTAAAAAGCCAACCAGAGTTAGGCAACTTGCTCTGTACAGTCCCCTTACGATAGTTAGTGAGTTTCCCAAGTCTAAACAGCAATAGCTATGATACTTAAGGAGTACAATGGACCAAAACACAAAACTTAACCAAATGTTCAATTATCTTAGTATAAAAGGGGACATAATTTTGTCAAAATGCTTGATACAGTTGTCTGCTCTTGTTTATAGATTGGGGTCATGTTGGTAAAGAAGTATGCAAAACATGAAAGCAATATGTAGAAGGACATAGGTAATATTTGAGGTGGTACGCAAACTTAAACATAGATTTATCAATAATATGCATATTCTAAGTGAAAAAGGGCCATAATTCTTACAAAATGCTTGATACAGTTGTCTGCTTTTGTTTATAGGATGGGGTCATGTTGGTAAACAAGTATGCAAAATATGAAAGCAATATGTCAAGGGATATAGGAAATATGTGGGGTAGTACGCAAACTTTAACATTTGCACGCTAACGCTAACGGGAACGCCGACACCGGGGTGAGTAGGATAGCTCCACTATATATATTTCATATATAATAGTCAAGCTAAAAATGGTTACATATTCCTACCATCTTTCTTCAAGTTCATGCCGCCAAATGCAAGAGGCCCAACAAACTGTTTTTTCATCTCCCCTTCTTTGTAGACAAATATTGTTGGTAAGTTCTTATCAGGATAGTTTGGTATACACAATGACGACACACTACGTAGGAATTTTGTCTCCGGGAATTTCTGTGCCAGGTTTGATAAATGCTGATTCAAAAGTTTACATAATGGAATTCTGAAAAAAATAGAAGAATTATTTCATAGCATAATTTATCGCTAACAAAGTAAAAAGTTATCAACGAAAATCAAAATATTAATATGTAACAATTTCCAACATTTTTTTTAGGGGAGAGGGGAGTTAGGGCCTATATTGGATGCCTATGACGTATTTCTGCATTGTATATCAAAAAAGTACATCAGCAAGTGTATATTACATGTAAAGGATAAATTAAATTTAAACCCAAATCTCACAGCCATAAACTTAATTTAATATATATTTGAACATACAATCTCTTTAATAGTTTAAATTTTGACCTTAACAACTTTAAGACAACCCATCATATTCCTACTTGTATATACAAATAGCGGTTTCATTCAGATAATTGTAGTATATATGCAGGCGTTTCACCATGATATTGGCAAAGGATGAGCAAGAGACATGAAATGTTATTTTGAAAAGATTTTAAATTGGTAAGCTATGTTTATAATACCAATTAGTGTTGTTGTAATATATCTGGCAAAATCAAGGGTAACACTATTTTGTACTGAATTTGTTTTCATTCACCAACTTACCCTTCCTTATATACGTGAATTACAACCCATATCCCTTCTCCTGCTTTGTTCACTTCTGTTACCCAATCGGATTTGCTTATTTCACGGACTTCACCAAACTTGCTTCTTTGTTGAGCTGCATGCATTTCTGCCAGTCTTTGTCGACTGAAAGTACCAGTTTTCAAAGCTGAATTAATTTATGTACTTTTGATATATAAAACAACAATAATAATAACAAAATGCTGCATTCAATAAAAACTGATGCCACCATTGGAAGCTTTGCCAGCATTGATTCATCGACCCATTCAAGTGTTATAAAGAAGCAGAATGTTAAGGTCAACACATTTCAAATGTATATTGCATGTAAAACAAGAGCAACGCATAATGGGTGCCAACGCTCGGCTGCAGGTGCATTTTTGAATAAATGAAAGCTTGTCAGAATTTTATCTTTTTAGAGGTCACAGTGACCTTGAACTTTGACCTAGTGACCCAAAAATGGGTGAAGCATGTATAACTCATCAAGGTGCATCTACATTAAAGTTTCAAAGTTGCAGTTGGAAGCACTTTGATTTTAGAGCCAATGTTAAGGTTTTAGCACGGCGGACGCCGGACGGCAAAAAGACACAACACGACAAGCTGGCTATGACAATACCTCAGGTTTTCTCCAAAAACAGCCGAGCTCAAAAACTAGGCCAGGTGATGTAAGTGTATACAGTGTAAAATTGAATTATCAATGCTTTTCATTAAGAAGTAATAATGTTAAGAGAACAGTCAATTAACAAAGAATATGGACCTTTTTAAGTGGCCGAAGTACGCAAACAATGTCGAGATCAAAATGAGGTCAAGGTAAAGATGACTCAAAGTGAGTGGTTGTGTTGAAAGTGTTCAAAGATATCACACAAGCAAGTGTCAAAGCTTTGCAGAAAGCAGGATTGATTTTAGATGAAAATTGTAATTTTGCATTAATGAAGAATACCAAGTGTGATACAAAATTTGTCCAGAAGGACTTCAATATCACAATCAAAATGACTTAGGGGGATGAGATTGTGGTGATACATATAGTATTAAAGCTTTGTATTGAGAATTATTGATGTTAAACGAAACATGTCATTTACAGCTAACCTTATAGGAACTGACAGACAAACAAACAAATGCACAGCCAGCTGCTGTTTAAATTCTGGCCTTAAAATAGGAATTTTCAGTCACAAAAATATAATAATTACTACTAATATTTACTCCTTATTTCTAAACTATAATTTATAGTTTAGAAATAAGGAGTAAATATTAGTAATAAATTTAAATGTATTTGAAAATATTGACATTAATTTAATTGGAATTTATATTATATTTATTTTTTTTAAACATTTTAATATACAACCAATTAATCATAGAACAAATTAGACATGTCACAGTCATATATGCATCTAAAATATTTTTACTTTCAACCTTGAATATTGAATATTAGCATCTGTATTAACTTAGTTTATTAAATGACATACACAAAAATAAGTTTATTACCTATAAATCAAAAACAACTGTAACCATATTATGAAAACTTAGAATTAACAAACAATATTGTATTAAACCCAGTTAGAAATGCTAACATATATCAATTTGTCACAAGGTTCTTCTATCAATATGCTATTCAAAAGTTAAAATAAGACCATTTTCACATCTTTCCCCAGGGCTATAGATAACAAACGTACTTGCGTTATTACGAAATTAAAATAACCAAAAACGTAATTAAATTCAAAATAAAGCGTACAAGAACGCAAATACAAATTTAATAACGTAATTCCCATAAAAAACCTTGCACCACGAAACGCAATTCTTACGAACACCGGGAATATTTTTTAGACTGGTTATTTTCCGTACAAAAATGTACCGCATAGTTTATATGCCATCCTATGACGAAAAGAAGGCAGTCTTTCCAGCGGTTATCAATCTTTGGGGTAGTATTGTAATTATTCGTAGACACGTCTGATTTCTACTTTCATTTTCAAGGTATTCAACTCAAAATGACCCGAAAACGGGGTGCATCGCTTTGAACAGCCATAACTTCATTAATTGTGCAGCGATTTTCACGAACTCGGTCTTATTCAACGCAAAAATCAATGAACTTTGATCAGAAATTAAGTAATTGTTTGTTGTTATGTACAGGTACCTTTTTGAATTCCATTTGTATAAATAATATAGTAACCTTAGTAGATTTGTATAATGTTATATATGTCACTCCCTAAATTACCTAATTGAGTTAAACAGGATGGCCTGAAAGGCCCAAAGTCGCTCACCTGAGATAACAAGATATTATTGGGACAAATCTTCTAACCAAGTTTCACGGAGATCGGAAAATAAATGTGGCCTCTAGAGTGTTAACAAGGTTTAACTATAGCCATATTAGGAAAAATGCCCCGCCCCCTGGCAGCCATGTTTTTCAACCAACCAGCATCATTTTTGAACTCTTCCAAGATATTATCGGGATGAATCTTCTGACCACGTTTCATGAAGATCGGACAGTAAATGTGGCCTCTAGAGTGTTAACAAGATTTTACCATAGCAATATAACAAAAAATGCCCCGCCCCTTTGAAGCCATTTTTTTTTCAAGCAAACATAATTATTTTCGAACTCATCCAAGATATCATTGAGACCAATCTTCTGACAAAATTTCATGAAGATTGGACAATAAATGTGGCCTCTAGAGAGTTAACAAGGTTTTACTATAGCCATATATAGCCATATAAGGAAAAATGCCCCGCCCCTGGTGGCCATGTTTTAAAAGCAACCAAAACCATTTTCGAATTCATCCAAGATATCATTTGGGACAAATCTTCTGACCAAGTTTCATGATGATCGGAAAATATATGTGACCTCTAGAGTGTTAACAAGGTTTTACTATAGCCATATAAGGAAAATAGCCCCACCCCTGTGGTGGCCATGTTTTTCAACCAAACGGCATCATTTTCGAACTCGTCCAAGATATTATTGAGATGATTCTTCTGACCAAGTTTCATGAAGATCGGACTATAAATGTGGCCTCTAGAGTGTTAACAAGATTTTACAATAGCCATATATAGCCATTTAAGGAAAAATGCCCCGCCCCTTGGCAGCCATGTTTTTCAAGCAAAGGTTACCATTTTTTAACTCATCCAAGAAATCAGTGGAACAAATCTTCTGAGCAAGTTTCATGAAGAACAGAAAATAAATGCGGCCTCTAGAGTGTTAACAAGGTTTTACTATAGCCATATAAGAAAAAAAGCCCCACCCTCTGGCGGCCATACTATAGCCATATAAGAAAAAATGCCCCACCCTCTGGCGGCCATGTTTTTCAACCAACCGGCATCATTTTCAAACTCGTCCAAGATATTATTGGGATGAATCTTCTGACCAAGTTTTATGAAGATCATACCATAACTGTGGCCTCTAGAGTGTTAACAAGATTTTACTATAGCCATATATAGCCATATAAGGAAAAATGCCCCGCCCCTTGGCAGCCATGTTTTTCAAGCAAACGTAACCATTTTCGAACTCATCCAAGATATCATTGAAACCAATCTTCTGACCAAATTTCATGAAGATTGGACAATAAATGTGGCCTCTAGATAGTTAACAAAGCAAATATTGACGCCGCACAACGCACAACGGACAAATAGCGATCACAAAAGCTCACCATGAGCACGTTGGGGTAAAAACTGGGGGTGAAAAACCCAATTTAGCTCAAATGTAGGGGGTGAAAATTTGTGCTAAAACTCTATTGAATTTACAAAAACCCTATTGTTGTCAAAAACAGGGGGTGAATTACTCAATTATCAATATACCCCAAAAGTTATCTATAGCCCTGTTTCCCTTTTAAATCTCAGTACAAATATCGCATTCTTAATTACCGGTACTGTTCAAATATTCTCTCCTCTTCTTCATCAACATTGTCCTCGAGTTCATTGAGATCATCAAGGCTCATTTCTCCCATATTACGACCTGAAAGCGGAATACCATTTGGCTGGGGTCTTTGAATACAGGGCTTCTTTGCGTTAAGTGTTGTGTCGGATTAGCCTGTGCAGTTTACGACCTAAAAGCGGAATACAATTGAGCCTCGCTATGAGAAAATGGGGTTTAATGAATGTGGGTAAAGTGTCCTATCAGATTAGCCTGCCTGTGCAGTTTACACAGGCTTATCAGGGACGACACTTTTTGCCTATAATGAACATTGGCAAAGAAGAGACTT
This sequence comes from Dreissena polymorpha, assembly GCF_020536995.1. Taxonomy (NCBI): domain Eukaryota; kingdom Metazoa; phylum Mollusca; class Bivalvia; order Myida; family Dreissenidae; genus Dreissena; species Dreissena polymorpha. The sequence goes on along the minus strand of NW_026273327.1, from coordinate 148,183 downwards.
CCTTTTAATGAAAAATTAAATAAAAGCAGAATGAAAGTGTCTTCTCTGATCAGCTTGTGTGGACTGCCAGGGTTTTTTCCACTTTTTGGGAAGATAGCCCATGGCTTTGGAACTGGGAATTTTATCGGCATTTTCATGAAATTGGGAAAATAAATTCATTAGCCTTTTTTTCGACACGAAAAGTCCACTGATTAGGGAAATATTAAATTTGATTTATTTCTTTATAATCATTCAAATTAAAAGAAAAAATCATTTAATACTTTGTTAGATGTATTGAATTAAAATTGAGATAAAATACACATAAGACTTCTTTCTAAAAAAAAAAAAAAAAAATTTTTTTTTTTTTTTTTGCAATTGGGAATTTTTTGCCACATTTTTGGGAAAAAATATACTTTTTGGGATTGGGAACATAGCCGAATTTCGGCTATAAAATCAGGCCAAAAAAAAAACCTGACTGCACAAGCTAATTTGGGACAACACTTTTCGCATATGCGTTAAGTGTTGTTTACCAAGAGCACAGCTCAAATATATCACCACCTTAACCCTTTGCATGCTGGGAAATTTGTCGTCTGCTAAAATGTCGTCTGCTGAATTTCTAATATTAGCATTTTCTTCGATTTTTTCAAAAAATATTATCAGAATAGCAAACAGTTTGGATCCTGATGAGATGCCATGTTCTGTGGCGTCTCATCTGGATCCAAACTGTTTGCAAGGCCTTCAAAATTCGGTTCCAGCACTGAAAGGGTTAATGCAAGAACAATTTATTTTAGAAATGTAAGAGTACACATCAAAATATCAAGATTAATAGCAAAGTCTAATTACTTAAGAATATAGAGTTCTCAACAAAATAGTTCAATTGAATGCAGAGGGTTAAATTTGGGCTAAATATATATTTAATGGTGGGGTTACAGCTTAATTGTTTAAACAATGTCTTTAAGTCAAAATGGTAGCTTCTGCATTATTATAAGTACACTAAACAATGCAATCTAAAAAACAACTGTATGGTAACTGTTTTCGTATTTCTTACTCATGAAGTCCAATCACCCTTAAATTATCTGTTAACATTGTATTCTACCAATTTACAGATGCTTTTAAACTTCTCAAGTTGCTTAGCATTATAAACAATTCAAAACAATTCACACTCTATTGGTCATTTTGCCTCAGGTACTACTTACAGGAACCCCAGGTACTATAAAAACAAGCAAATTCGTTGAATTGATATCCCCCGCCAATATGCTTCTGGACACACAAGTGTTATATTTGACACTAAAAAAGCATTTTTTCAAGATACAAAGGGCCATAACTCCGTTATTAACAGATGGTGTACAATGCCATTTGGCTTGCATCATCTTCTTATATATATATATATATATATATATATATATATATATATATATATATATATATATATATATATATATATATATATATATATATATATATACTCATAACAAGTTTCAAATCAATGAAATCTGCCAAAGCACTTCCATGAAATGGCTCCGGACACACAAAAAAGGCATTTTTTCAAGATAAAAAGGGCCATAACTCCGTTATTAACGGATGGTGTACAATGCCAGTTTGCGTGCATCATCCTGTTATCCATATATATACTCAGTGCTCACGCTGCTCCCAGACATTATCGCCAATGGCGATTATTTAATCCAACTGGCTAGTATTTCTTAAAATTGTCTAGAAAAAATGGCAATTTTTTCATCCGCCTACATCAAAAATAAATTTGCCTCTGGCGAATGCGAAACGCCTGTAAATTTGGGCCATCAAGCAGGAAAAATCAATAACAAGATTACCTGTGTACACACTCGACCCTGTGTATTGTCATACACGTGTCAATAACTTCTGCGACATCGTGGCCTAGAGCGTTTTTCTGAATCATTGTCCATACAGAAGTGATATATTTAGAAAAAAAACGTCTTTAATCTCCCAGTGCTTTACCAAGTATCGGTAACTGTTAAATTTTCGTTATTTTTTCGCCAATTTATTATTTTTTAAAGCGTAATTATTGAAAATCGCCACGAATATTGTCGGCTGGTTTAGTTTTTCACACCGTTTTTTTTCTGCAATTAGATTACGTTGAACATTTCTTGATTAAATAATTATTTAATCGCCATCAACTAATTATCCCCGTCATTACCGCTATCTGTCTTCTGCTTCAACATGTCTTGATGTGTGATAATGATTTCAATTTTGTTTGTAATTATTTTGTTTACGTTGCTCAAATGATACCCAAAGATATATTAATAGATCTTTGTTTATAATAAAGAAGCCGACTTTGTTATTTTTCTTTCATTAATGTGTTTTTGTTGCTCAAAATACTAATTAACGTTGAAAACATTTGACACTTCTCAAAAGGTAAGTAGTATAAAAACTTGCAATGTTGCATGTATTCACGCTTTCGCTACTTTCTGAAAACGGTACCATTTTACGCATGTTGCAAATGTCCGCCATCTCGCAATTTAAATCATTTATCTATGAGTAAAGTAAAGCACTGCAATATCACATTTTAAAACAATATTTCAACCTATATTGATTGCGTATTCGCAAGGTTACGGGGTTTAATTTTCTGCAGTAAAACCATATGCCTATTTTATTTTATTTTCAAAAAAGGTATCTCGACATTATTTCGGACAGTCGTTTTCGGATACAGTTAGGTTTGTCGATTTTAATTTGCTTTCGGCATTCTTTATAAAAAAATTATAGAATGACGAATACATATGCGGTGTTACGGATGGTCTGGATAGATATAGATATACATTTGATTAAACATAGATAACATGATAATCATTTTTTTTCTTTATACCTTCAGTACCATTTTGCGGAAAAGTCCGCGTCTGTTTTGGCTATTTTTTTTGAAGGAAAAAATGATGGCTATTATTTTCTGAAGGCCAGAGTGAGCACTGATATACTCATACCAAGTTTCAATGAAATACGTCAAAGCACTTCCAAGATATGGCTCCGGACGGACGGAGGGAAGGACAGACGGAAAGACGAACTGACAGACGGACGGATGGACAGACAACGCCAAAACAATATCCCTCCGCCTTTGGCGGGGGATAATAACAAAATATCCTTGGTCCTGAAAATATACTAAAAAGTATTCTAGAGTAGGGCAAGGTGTCTTAAAGCGTATTTTCAATACAGTGTCCATTGTAGAATACTTAAGAGTACCCCGGGTACTTTTATGCATTAACTGAGCCTACAACGACCAATAGAGCGCAATTAACCCTTGAGCATCACCATCAGGTTTGTTTTCTATGATGCTTTTAATTGACCCTTGAGCATCACCTTCAGGTTTGTTTTCTATGATGCTTTTAATTAACCCTTGAGCATCACCTTCAGGCTTGGTTTCTATGATGCTTTTAATTGACCCTTGAGCATCACCTTCAGGTTTGTTTTCTATGATGCTTTTAATTAACCCTAAAGCATCACCTTCAGGTTTGTTTTCTATGATGCTTTTAATTAACCCTTGAGCATCACCTTCAGGTTTGTTTTCTATGATGCTTTTAATTAACCCTTGAGCATCACCGTCAGGTTGGTTTTCTATGATGCTTTTAATTGACCCTTGAGCATCACCTTCAGGTTTGTTTTCTATGATGCTTTTAATTAACCCTAAAGCATCACCTTCAGGTTTGTTTTCTATGATGCTTTTAATTAACCCTTGAGCATCACCTTCAGGTTTGTTTTCTATGATGCTTTTAATTAACCCTTGAGCATCACCTTCAGGTTTGTTTTCTATGATGCTTTTAATTAACCCTAAAGCATCACCTTCAGGTTTGGTTTCTATGATGCTTTTAATTAACCCTTGAGCATCACATTCAGGTTTGTTTTCTATGATGCTTTTAATTAACCCTTGAGCATCACCTTCAGGTTTGTTTTCTATGATGCTTTTAATTAACCCTAAAGCATCACCTTCAGGTTTGGTTTCTATGATGCTTTTAATTAACCCTTGAGCATCACCTTCAGGTTTGTTTTCTATGATACTTTTAATTAACCCTTGAGCATCACCTTCAGGTTTGTTTTCTATGATGCTTTTAATTAAACCTTAAGCATTACCTTAAAGATTTATTTTCTATGATGCTTTTAATTGACCCTTAAGAATTACCTTAAGATTTATTTTCTATGATGCTTTTTATTAACCCTTAAAAATTACCTTAAGATTTATTTTCTATGATGCTTTTAATTACCGGTAACCCTTGAGCGTTACCTTTGGATTTATTTTCTATGGTGCTTTCGACCATCTTGATGAGGTCTTCTTCTGTAATCTCCTTTTCTTCCTTTGGAGGCAAGATGCCCTTTGCTCGGAGTACATCATTCCACTCTGTGTCCAAGTTTGGGTCCTAGAAAATATTTACACATCATATAATATAATGCTTTATTTCCATTTATGTGTTTATTTTGAATATAATGAGGTCTTTTCACACCTGAGGCTGCATAATGTGTTGAGCCGGAATGTGTCCCAGCACTCCTACTTGATTAATTATTTGACTCACAAAAGTTGGGACGAATTTGGAAATATAGCCGCAATTAAAAACCATTAAATATTTTTACTGAAAGATACATTTTTTATTTTTGGTTTGGTCTTGTGTTGTTGGCAGCCCGAGTATAGGGAGGAAACCCCACCTGTCCCCTATGGTGACCACTTACTAAACTCACATGCCTTGGGAACAGGGATTTAACCCCGGTCCCCTAGGTGAGAAACATGTGTACCACTACCAAATAGTGCCCAAACTGGGCAGCCAAACTTTGAATCCATTAGAAAACAAGATGTGTTTGTGAAACACAATGTTCCCCTATATGATGTTTGACATTGTAGGATGACCTTGACCTTGTGAAGGATGACCTTGACCTTGACCTTTCACCACTCAAAATGTGCAGCTCCATGAGATACACATTCATGCCAAATATCAAGTTGCTATCTTCAATATTGCAAAAGTATTCATAAAATAAGCGATTTGGGCCACATATATTTGACCTCTGACCTTGAAGGATGACCTTGACCTTGACCTTTCACCACTCAAAATGAGCAGCTCCATGAGATGCACATGCATGCCAAATATCAAGTTGCTATCTTCAATATTGCAAAAGTATTCATAAAATGAGCGATTTTGGCCACATATAATTGACCTCTGACCTTGAAGGATGACCTTGACCTTGACCTTTCACCACTCAAAATGTGCAGCTCCATGAGATACACATGCATGCCAAATATCAAGTTGCTTTCTTCAATATTGCAAAAGTATTCATTAAATGAGCGATTTTGGCCACATATATTTGACATCTGACCTTGAAGGATGACCTTGACCTTGACCTTTCACCACTCAAAATGTGCAGCTTCATGAGATACACATGCATGCCAAATATGAAGTTGCTATCTTCAATATAGCAAAAATTATTGCAAAATGTTAAAGTTGGCGCAAACAGACAGACCAACAGACCAACAGACAGACCAACAGACAGGGCAAAAACAATATGTCCCCCACTACTATAGTGGGGAACATAAAAACTGGCTCCAGAGAATCTCTATGGTTTGCATGGGGCATTCTGCATTTGTTGGAACACAGAGCATGAGAACTCCATATAGACAGCGAGTACACGGCGTGAACACTTCAACCTCCAGAGTACTGCTGCTCTGGGGTGAACATGAGACAAACTTACAGTAGGTCAGTTAATGGTTTGCTTAAATAAGTGTACATTCTGTGTACATTCTTCCAATTTACATCTGTGTGCATTCTTGCGATGTACATGCAGTGTACATGTCTGTGTTATACATACTGCATACTTTCAGTTGTGAACATTTTTTGTTGTGTATATATGTTGCACTTTTTTGTGTATTTTTCTGTTATATAGATTTAGTGTGGCATGTACACAACGTGCACAATTCTGCAAAATATGATATACACACTGGTTTAAATGGGCTACTATATTAATACATACAGACTTTGTGTTTCTTAACTCCAAACTTTGATTGAGTTGTAACCGGCATAAACACCAAAAGATATATAAAAAAATATATATAAAAATTATTCCAATAAATTTCTTAGTATTCAGTTGTAATGCCCGCAAATATTACAAATTAATGAAGTAGCTTAATATTCATTTGTTTTGCAACTTTGTGCTCAAAAGGACCATCGTAATAATTCATATCAGAAATTGTATCAGGTATATATATGAATGGAATAATTTACCTTTCAGAGCTCCAGATAAGAGCCGTACAACCTTAAATACGGCTTTTTAATGAAGGTTTACGCTTTTATTTTTATTAAAAAGGACGAACAATTACGACTTTAATATCCTTTTTACAAATTTACGAAAAAAATCTGGCCGTACCGATACGTTCGCGTCAGCGCGGCGTGATGTGCTTGTCTCTAACCTAACGACGCTTTTCATTAATTTAAATTACCAAGAAATTGTAGACTGGGTTCCGGTTTTATTGTCTATTCTGTCGCGTGATTTCTGTACTCTTTAACCCGTAAAAAACAATATGTCTGCGCGTAACGGAAGGGTGTCAAAAAAACACTTTGCTGTCATATAATGGCTAGACACCGTCGTCTTACCATTAGGGCTGTAACGATACATTCGAATATTCGAATTACTCGAATACGGCTGTGGACGAATCGTATTCGTTATTCGCCACCTCCCGAACTGAATATTTGACGAATACAAACGACGTGGTTTTGAGTTTGAAAGTTTAATCATCTTATCTTACATGTACCTTACAAATGAAGGTTCATGCAATAAACCCCTATATTCAAATGTTTTTCTCCTTATTCCGGCCTTTTTCATCATGTTTACCCCACCCACTACATGTATGTTACATAGTGAGATTATAAACAACAAGGGACAAAATTGTCACAAAACCAGGTTTTCATTGTGAAAAAAAAATCTGATAAAGGGAGAAAACTCAAACTGAACTTTTGAAATGAACAAACAAAATTAAACCCTTTTGTAAGTTTGTTTTTAAAAAAAATCTATTTTCAGTCGTGGCGACCTTGACATTGGAGATATTGACGTGATTCTTTCGTGCGACACACCGTCCCATGATGGTGAACAAATGTGCCAAATGATTTTAAAATCTCACAATGAATGACTTAGTTATGGCCAGGACAAGCTCATTTATGGCCATTTTTGACCTTTGAACTCAAAGTGTGACCTTAACCTTGGAGATATCGACATAATTATTTTGCGCGACACACCGTCCAATGATGGTGAACAAATGTGCCAAATGATTTTAAAATCTGACAATGAACGACATAGTTATGGCCCGGACAAGCTTGTTCCGCCCGCCAGCCAGCCAGCCAGCCAGTCAGCCAGCCAGCCAGCCCGCCCGCATTCGCCAATCTAATAACCAGTTTTTTCCTTTGGAAAACCTGGTTAAAAATAGCGGGCATCGGTTGAATAATATGAGCAACATTGAATTGAAAAAAAATCGATGTTTGTTTAATGTTTATTTAGGTTAATAAGAGTGATTTGATGCTCAAACATACACACAAAGGATTAGCAGTCTCTCTAGGCTGACATAGGTGGACAACCGGGCGTAAATTACGCTCGAAAACGGCAGTTGTACGTCCATTATGCACAGTGGAAGTCCCTTGGACGTCCTATAATCTGCATGTACGCTATTGTCAAATACACAACACATTGAAATGTCAACACTCAACAGTAAATTGGTCATTCAGTTCGCCTAAGAGCTACTGTTTTCAATGCATTTCTCAGCGAGTGGCCAATATTGATTTTCCAGCTGTCAATCAAATTCTTCTTGATAAGCGCATCTGGCTCAGCGCTCAGGCAACCGAATACACGCCACCCCACATGTAGCTGTGTACAATAATATTAGCGACCTCTGCGATACGAAGATTTTATTTAGCAATCAAATATTAAAGACTACGCTTTCCCCCGAGGAAGAATGATGTGATGTTGTACATGAAGTCTAATTATCGAATGATTTTCATCTGTACACGACACACACGAGAAATGTTTGCGATAGTACGATGGCGAAAATGCGACAGTTAGATGACGACAATACAATGGCGACACTGGGATAGTACAATGGCGATAATTTCCGATGACGACAATACGATAACTATCGCATTGTCGCCGTTGTAATATCGCGTTGTCGAAATCGTACCATCGCATTGTCGCCATCGTACTATCGCATTGTCGCCATCTTACTATCGCAGTGTCGCCATCGTACTATCTCATTGCTCCAGATAAGGATTTGTGAAATTAGTAACAGTACTGCCACAGACAGAAAGACAAGGGCCACATTGGCCCTGAATCGCTCACCTGGACAAATTTAATAGCCTTAGGCCCAATGGTAATTGACAAGAAACAAATTTTCTTGAACAAATTTTTAGGGGAGCCTTTAAGGATCATCCTTTTAAAAAAAAATGAAAATCCGACGAGCCCTTTCTGACAAGAAGATTTTTTAAGGTATTGACCATATATGGGCATGGCGGCCAGCTTGGTTATGTGACCAAATTATTTTTAACAATATTTTTTTTTCGTGACGTAGGAATGCTCCACATGAAATTTGGTTGAAATTGGCTCAATGGTTTAGGAGAATATGATCTGCTCAGGTACGCTAAAAACTTAAACATTGAGATAAAAGGATTTTTTGCTTGTTTTGAAGAGATTCCTCCTTTTTCTCAAAATTGACAAGATATCATCGACTAAACAGGCAACCCATGTTTGCATAAGGATAAATCCTTTTACCAATCAACATATTTTGGACTGAACAATTTCTCAATTTCCCACGATGATTCAACCCTACCAGAGCAATTTCCTAAGCAATAATCACCTCCCATTTTAAAGGAAAAATAATTTCTCATCAACAAAACTACAGCATTAATTGATTTCTGAGTGTTTACCCTTTTCAAATTGAAAGAGGTTGCAGACGACAAATTAAGTTATTATGGAATAAGAATAAACAGATTTAATAGGGTAGGAAGCATTGTGATGAAAGGAGAAAATGCTAATCTCAGCATTTTCTTCTTTTATTTCAACGATTTCCACAGTCACAAACATTTGCAGAAAGAATTAACTGTTCTGGGTTAAGGGTTTATGTGGTCTGCAGCAAAGCCATCAGAAGAGAATCGTGTCAGAGAAACCTGGCCTGTAGCCAGCAAATCCTTTACTCTAATAGCACTATTAATTGGAAAAAAGAGTACACTATAATTATTTCTAAATCTGCCATCTCAAGGAGATAATTCTGGACTTAATGGTCTGATGTTGCTCATTTTCATCAGGGCTCGAGTTTTCATTGATATGAAGACACTGTGCAAGTTTGGAAAGAATTGGATGAAAAATTTGGACTTTATTGCATAAACACCATTTTCTCAATTCAAGGGGAGGTAATTCTGTACTTCATGGACCAATGATGCTCATTTTTTGTAGGGTTCGTGTCCTCATTGATATAAAGACACTGTGCAAATTTGGAAAGGATCGGACAAAAAATGTGGAAGATTTTTGAAAGTTTTCACAAAATAGGCAAAAACGAATAAACATGCAAAGTTCAACGAGCTCCTGCAGCCATGTTTTTTGACGAATCAAATTTCTTTGAACAACTTTTTCAGGGGAGCCTTCAAAGGTCATCCCTGTGAATTTTTTTGAAAATCTGATGAGCGGTTTCTGACAAGAAGATTTTTTAAGGTTTTTACCATATATGGTCATGGCGGCCATCTTGGTTATGTGATCAAATTTTTTTTAACAATTCTTTTGTCCCATGACCTAGGGATGCTCCACATGAAATTTAGTTGAAATTGGCTCAATGGTTTAGTAGAAGAAGATGTTTACAAATTGTTTACAGACAGACAGACAGACGGATGGACGCCGGACAGTGAGTGATCACAATAGCTCACCCCGAGCTATCGCTCAGGTGAGCTAAAAAGGAGTAATGCTGAAAATCAATTAGTACCTGTACTACAATATTAAAAAATACAGGTAGTATTGTACTACCCGTGTTCTTGGATAAATTGAAGGGTTTATAACTAACTTAACAGAAACATTTCAGGCCTTGAAGAATCCACTCGACCGCTTGCATATGCAAGTGAAGTCAAGTCACCATAAAACAAAGATGTAGGCTTAAAAGGATCCTGATCTTTACTTACTAGCCTTACAACAATTCTATGGTATTTACGGTATCTTCTGACTCTGAAAACAATAATCTTGATGGTTTAGGTCCAGAGAGGCCGAAAACCAAAAAGGCCACATACCAAAAAGGCCGAATACCAAAAAGGCCTTACCAAAGAGGCCCCAAAGCGTACCAAAAAGGCAAAAAAATGAACCAAAAAGGCCTTAAAGCAATTATTGTTATTTTAGGTTTCAAATTTTGTTTACAAACAAATACACATAAATCAAAATGGAATAAGTCATAAAACAGGTATGAAGTTAATTATTTTCTTCATTTGTTGTTTATGTTTAAATATACATTTACGATATATACAGTCAATGTACAAGCACAATCACACAATTTATAAAACAAAATAAACAGTTACAAGCAAACATTTACAGACTTTATACAGTCACACTGACAAAATACAACATAATTACATAATAATATTGTTAAACATGTGAATTTTATTTTTTATTAAATCAAATGGCGTACCACATAAACATGTATGAAGTTTTTTATTTTCTTTATTACAAAATATACATATTTCAATTAATTGAAAATGGAATACGACATAAAACATGTATGAAGTTGTTTTTTTTCTTTACTACAAAATATACATCATTTCAATTAATTTCAAGTACATAATAATATTGTTTAACATGTTTATTCTATTTTCTATTAAATTAAAATGGAGTACGACATTAAACATGTATGAACTTTTTTTATTTTCTTTATTACAAAAAATACATTTACAAAAAATATATAGAATATACAGTGAACATGACAAAATACAACAGAATTTCAACAATATACATGTACATGTGCATTACTCCAGCACAACACCGAACACTTGACCGACCTTGGCCGGGAACTCGAAGGTGGTGCACTGTTTCGCCTCATACTTGTCACATAAATTAGAGATCAAAAGTGGTCGTTATAATAAGATACTACGCGAAAATAGAAAATGTAAGTTTTGCAACGGACACGCTATAGAAAATGAGTGTCACTTTTTACCTGTTTGTCCTCTATATAGAGAAATTAGAATGGAACATTTAAAACTATATTTTCAAAGGTGGCCAACATAAAATAAATCTGACATTCGAATGCAGTCGGCTAAAAAAAGACATTATTAACTTTGCTTAATATATTTTTAATGATAATGAAATGCGTAATAATTAATAATATAGACAATCAATGAATCTGTTATAATTTTTAATAATATCACATAGAATAAAGCATTTTTATTTATTTCGGTTTACAGGGGTGTCAATTGTCCCAAATTTGAAATCCGGAAAATCAAGCCGAGAGTCTGAGGCCGTAGGATAAAGGGAAGAGAGCCCCCCCGAGCCCCTAGCTTATTGTTCTTTTTTTATAGTCTTTCTAGGTGCAATTTCTGGTGAGAACAATGCAAAATATTTTAAACCAAACCATCCGTAACACCGCATGTGTATTTGTCATTCTAAACAAATGATATTAAGAACTTCAAAATTAAATTAAAATCGACAAACCATACCGTATCCGAAAACAACTGTCCGAAAACATGTCGCGATACATCATTTGCAAATGAAATAAAATATGCATATCATTTGACTGCAGAAAAAGTAAACCAGTAACCGGTAACCTAGCAAATACGCAGTCAATATGTAATTTGATTAACATATTGTTTTAAAATATGATATTGCAGTGCTTTACTTTGTCAGTTACTGCTCATGTCAGTGCTAGCCGCTTACCAATCAGAAATCAATAAATAAAATCGGTACCATGCGCAAATGTCCGGAATTCCGACGATGCTATAACAACATTCGTTCTGAAATGATCCCGCACTAAAAGAATTTTGTCCCTACCCCCACCCGCCTTAAACAAACTCATCAATTTTACATTCACCTCAAAATCAACCCTGGACGGCTCAAATCCGGATTTCCGGAATAATCCGGAAAATTGACACCCCTGACGGTTTAAGTCTTCCAAATTTAATGTAGCTAGTTTTATATCGTTAAAAGTTAAGAAACTATTTTAAAATGCACAAGTCATTATCAATTGGTGCCAATAAGTGTCATTTTACACCATACATGTATGTGAGCATTCTACTAATCCGTTATCAAAACAGATGCCGCAAACTGTGAATGACCCTTGACACTTGGATACCCGGCCTGATAAGCGAGTTTTTTGCACAGGTGGTTAGCGTGTGGCTATGATATTAATTAGTGAAAACATCATTTTGAATGATAAATAATCATATTATAACGAAAAATTAACTTTTCTGAAAAAAAATATTTCACTATCAAATATATATATAACAAGGTATGCAACTCAAAATCAGCCCAAAACGGGGTGCATCGCTTTGAACAGCCATATCTTCATCAATTTTGCAGCGATTTTCACGATTTCGGTCTTATTCAACGCAGAAATGAATTTCCTTTCTGGAAATGTATATGTCTTGCAATATTTTTACAAATGCTGGGTCAACTTTTAAGAAATAACACGATACACAACACGCATGACCCAGTTGACAGTGATCATGCTGTCTTTAAGACTGAAATCTTCACGGAGTAAAGGGCAACTTCCCTATAAAGTTCATGTAGTTCGATACCATAATTCAATAAAACGTATGAAAAAACATTATTACCGTTCTTGTCGTTACATTCTGCATCAAGACTAACTGTCCAGCGCCGTTTGAAACCTTTGTTTACATACATTTCAACTAACTGACATTTTAAACATACGAGTGATTTCATTGGTCCAATGCGGAGGTGTGTCTTTACAACTGGAGATTTCATTCATAAAGAATACATGATCACTGTCAACTGGGTCATGCGTGTTGTGTATCGTGTTATTTCTTAAAAGTTGACCCAGCATTTGTAAAAATATTGCAAGACATATACATTTCCAGAAAGGAAATTCATTTCTGCGTTGAATAAGACCGAGATCGTGAAAATCGCTGCAAAATTGATGAAGATATGGCTGTTCAAAGCGATGCACCCCGTTTTGGGCTGATTTTGAGTTGCATACCTTGTTATATATATATTTGATAGTGAAATATTTTTTTTCAGAAAAGTTAATTTTTCGTTATAATATGATTATTTATCATTCAAAATGATGTTTTCACTAATTAATAGCATAGCCACACGCTAACCACCTGTGGTTTTTTGTACATGCAAATTCTTTCAACTTATTATATTTTAAAAATTGCCAAAAAAATAGTTTAAGAGGAAATTAATAATATATAATGATATATTTTGTACTTAATTATATATGTTAAATATATTAAATATTTGTCTTTTAGCAGTCACTAATCCATATGCGTATATTTTATTTTATTTATTTTATTGCTTCACATAGTATTCAAGAATAACGTTGTACACTAATTATTGTGTATGCTACTTTTTGACGACATTGACTATGTTATACGATTATAACAATGCTTATACCACAACACTCACACAATATCAACACACAATAAATTAACACTCGTGAAGAAATTCGTATAATTTACATGATTTAAAAACACTATATTTCAAACGCCAAATAAAGTCTGATATACTTTTCAATATAACGAATAAAACAAAGCAACTACTATAGACAGCTTTGACACATGAACGGGTTATATATTTCTCAATAATTCTGGATCTTATATATATTTGGCCGATACGTAAGTTTACAACACCTTCATTACTCATTTGTTACACTTTTTGATGCAAACAGAGAGTTAAGAGAAAATTTAAATTTTCTTAAACGGATTATTCCTACGTGCTAATTGGCAATAATTATGCCGACTTTGATTACAAAATTAACGGCTTTTAATTAAAAAACTGAAACATCTATTACTCAACGAAAATTATTGTGACTAACGAATAATTCATACTGTATGCGATAATTCGCTATATTTTTGTCGACTTTGATTATAAAATTAACGGTTTTTAAGTAGATTAATAAACAAGTTATGACTATTTCATAGATATGATAATTATATTCAGCATAACTTTTCAATGATAATACAAAATATTGTATGGCCTTTCTGGTATACCATAAGGCCTTTTTGGTTCACTTATGCGGCCTTTTTGGTGCTGCCTTTTTGGTAAACGGACTTTCTGGTACTATACCATCTTGATAGATTGACTAACTGTAGTCCAAATAATTAGACTTTATCTACCGATTACGTCTAAACGTCTAACGTCGTTTTCCTATAGCAAATTGATTTCAACTTAAACTTCAGTTTTTCTCGTTAAATCTTTGCTAATGCATAAAATTATCATTAATTAGACATAAATGTGAGCGATTTCCTCTTAAATGTGTAAAAATTGTGCTTTTAAACCACTTTTGTACATTTTAAAAATAAACATACACAACACACGAAGTGTGTTTGTCGTTTATAGAATTACATTGAATTATCTTGAACGAAATTATTTTTTGAATAGGTTACAAATAACCAATTGTTGTTGTACAACAAACCACATCACTTTTTAGCTTTCTGTTCTCTTTAATTAAATGAAACCTATATGTGTGTGTTAAAACTACCAGTTGTATGCATCATTAATTGTTGCGCAACGTTATGAAATGTATTCTTTAATAAAAATGTGTTTGACAGCAAACACGGAATAATACTTAAAGGGATCTTTTCACGTTTTGGTAAATTGACAAAATTGAAAAAAGTTGTTTCAGATTCGCAAATTTTTGTTTTAGTTATGATTTTTGTGAGGAAACAGTAATACTGAACATTTACCATGGTCTAATATAGCCATTATACGCAATTTTGGCGATTTAAAAACCTGAAAATTATAACGCGTTGCAACGCGAAACGATTGAATAATTTTGAGAATCCTGTTTTTGTTGTTTAATTTTGTGAAACTACGAAGATTGCTTATATAAAGTTTAAAATAGGTCGCTTATACATACTTGGCAGGATGGCCAAGCGGTCTAATTGGTTTTTACTCCAGGACTCCGGGGGTCACTGGTTCAAGCCTTGATGCGGGCTACTTTTTTTTCCCTTTTTTTTAATTTTATTCTTGATTGTTTACTGGAGCCTTTTAGATCCAATGTTTATATTTATCAATATAAAGCATTTAATGACAAACTTCAAAACACGCCAAAAATCTGTAAAAAGGCCCCTTTTATAAAACATTTTTTTTTTAAGAATATATGGTAGGTGTTTATTACGATCTAATACGCCATATGAGGCCCACGAGAACAACATATTTTCATAAGAAGTCAACAAAAAGTAAACAAAAATGCAGAAATACGCACCAGCCCTATTCTCACACGCACACACTCACAAGTAAACAAAACATACATAAACGTACATGAACAAAATTTAAATCATGAATAAAGGTGGAGAAGCTCATTATGAGTGAGACATAATAATCATCGAAACATAATACTGATAATCGAATAGTTCATTAAAAGCGAAAAAAGTCTCCGACACTGTATTAATGGACATACACTATACTTAAATCCTTAAGATAATTTACCCTTTCTCGTTCTATCAACCAATTTAACTCTTGTGCATACTCCATACTCTAAATGCAAATATCATCTTGGTTTGGGGATTTCAATGTTATTTCTGTGATCATGGAGTCTAAGTGCAAGACTTAAAAAAGTATGTTGTTTCGCTTGCGGTTGTTTAAGCCAAAACGGGGCTTCCCAGCTGGCACAGCTGCTGATATTTGGATCTGAATACTTAAACTTATTCAGACCTTTTCTTAACCGTTGCGCGTTTTACGATATCGGATTTTAGGCGGGAATACAACTCAGTGAAACTATTCAATTTCTTATATAACATTGAGAATACAGGGCCCTAAATCCATTTTAGGGGAAGCGGGTCGCTATCCATACATGTAGCAGGGGGAATTTTCGCGGCGTTTCCCTTTTGGGAGGATTGTTTACTTACTCTCTAATTATAACATTTGTACATGTTTGCACTATATTCATTGCTTTTTTCATAATTTAGTATGTTTGACAAGATTAAATTAAAATGGAATTGAGATATAATAATCATGAGACACATCTATCTATAAAAAAAAATAAAAAAATTCCCCAAAAAAGGGAAAAAAGTATACTTTTCAGGGGGGGAATGCGGCCGAATTTCGGCCGTGGATTTGACAAATTGAGGGCCCTGGAATATTAACAGTTATTGAAATTAACAATATCAGCGACATCTTTTTAAAGACTAAACACCTTTTCAAGTATCGAATTTAACATGTCAATAAAATATATAAATACCAAAAAAGATTACATTTAATATTGTTCAAATTAAACCTTTAAAGGAAAGTGTCGCTTTAACTATTTTCCGTGTCTTAACTTAATAAGCCGCGAATCGTTTGCTAAAAACAGTAAACAAAAAGGGCTATACATTCTAATTCCTAATGAAATACAAAAATAAGTATAACATAATTAATAACGTCCATAAACACACATGGCAAGATCAAAGTTTTAATGGAAAACTAATATGACATTCCATGTAAATTATTATTTTCGTCTAAATCAAATACTATATATAGAGAAACAATGTATTTATAACCGACCAATGAGGTAACATTATGCAACTTTCAATTTACACAGTGCTATATGGCAACAATATGGAATTTGAACAGCGGTAGTGTTTTAAGGTCTGGACTATCATTACTTGTAAGTTTGTATAAACATTCTTCTAATGCAATTAGTAAAATAATGTTTATATTTTATGTTTAATAATTTATTGCATGATTATTCTGTGCTGTTATATGAATTTGATGCCGTTAAAGCTTCCGACATTAATTCATGTTGGAACGATGCTATTGCAAAATAACGTTAAACGATATGAGGTCGATGTAAATCGACCTCATATTTATAGGAGTAGACTAACTGATAATGTTTTTGGCTAATTCTGTCTCAATGTTAAAATATTGCTTTAACAAAAATCAGTTTTTCAAAGTATAACCGTAAATTCAGTCGTAAATTAAGCCTTAGATTTAAATAACATTTTTGCTTTTAGACATAGATTGAGGAAAATAACAGTTACACCAAATGTGTTCCATCCGAAAATTCGATCCGAAATTAATCTCACATAAAGACAGATCTAATACTTTAAAAATACCTTTACGGATATTTTAAGAGACAACCAGTATCAACTATATTAAATTAAATACAAAAACAACAACTCACCTGCATGGTGTACTCAAATGTGTCCTTGTTTTCCTCTTTTCTTCGAAAAATGTAGTGTTTATTCGCTCTGCATGTGTCACAATTCAAGCTTCCTCAATTAGACTGGTTCAGCGTTTCTGTATTATAGTGAATCGCTCATTTGCTACTTTACATATAATGCAAACCCGACTGAGAGAATGACGAGAGGGATTTCCTATAACCATATTTGGTAATGCCTAGGCTATTTTTATCATTTCTAAAATTAGCCTGATTGGTCAGACGTTAGATAACACATTATAATGATTATATATACCTAGCTATGCCATGGCCATAATTTTCTTGTTATGTTTACCATCTTAAAATATTCATGAATGCCCCTTGAACCATCGCCTTATCGTTGCCAGTTCCTTTCAAATAATTTTGTTTAAGTTTTCCTCAAATGTTTATACAGATAAGGCGCTTTGCCGAATGCATGCCGCAGTCAAGGCACATGTATAAAGGTCAAGCTAGGCCGAACCGTCGTCGGACCGTCGTCGGGACAGGTCCAGCTAAAATGACACCGTGAAGGGGCGTGGGACCTGTAAATAAACTCAGAACAACAACCGTCGTCGGAAATAATTCGATAATAATAATTTTCCCAGTTTTTTCCTTGTGAAAAAAAGTAATATGATAATCGGTGCTGCCTTATTTACGGGCTAAAGCTTTTTTAAGTTTTTTGATAACCATGTATTTTTAATAAATATATGGACATGATTGTGTTCAAAATATTATAATTGTTGCAATAATTAAGTAATTGTTACTGGTTGAGTCGTGGGTTCTGTTTGATTCGTGGGTATAGAAATCGCGTGAAATCTCGCGATAGAACGATCGCACATGATGCAGTTCATTGCGGAAAAATGTTTTGACACGGTCACCATTTTTTCCGATCAAAAATGCATCAAAAACAAGTAAATAGTGTAATTCACCAAAACTTGATAGGTCCTTATGAAGTATTTCCTCATTTATGTATTGTTCATATAGTGTTTCAAAGTAACACAAAAAAAAATTGTTTATTTATGAGTATTTACCATGCTACATCGTATGTTGACATTTTTTCACAAGAAATTAACTTGTCCTGCAAGGTCAGTTTAAAGGTTATTTATAGTATGCAAATGCATAAACAAGAAATATCTTTAAAAAAGATATACGGCGTAAATAGTTTAATGAATGAGATCAAGGATAGCGAATGTCTTTTTCTGTGCAGTTCTTAGCTGCATCACACGCAGTACGGGATGTTACGGGGAGTTTTCGCGGCTTATTTTTCATTATAACATATTGCTGGTCATAAACCTATAGATACAAAACAGAAAACCAAAAGAAGAATGGAAGTGAAATTTAAACATATGAGTCAACCGGCCACACGAGAACAAACCTGTTTTAGTGGTCTGTCGGGCATTGCTATTTGATTTACAGATTTTATCAACAGTATCGAGAATCATCGTGCTCATGCTTAAAGTGATATTATGGGCATTTTGCACTGTTGAATTGAGCTGAAAAGAATTAACAGGTCAAAATAGTTAGTTAAAATGTGGTTACTGATCAATTATCTGCAACTCACCTTGCTACCAGTTGTTTATAAAAATATATTTTATATTCGATATTCTTACGTGACCCACCCAGTCCTGTAAGCCGAAATGATCCGTAAAACAATATTGTGTCTTTGTGTCGTATGAACAAATCTGCACTAAAACTAAATTTAGGTTCAACTCGTAAACGCATGATCAGTTGTCAACCGAAAGTACGGTTAATATTCAAATGCATTATTTTTCTCTTTCTGGTATATTGTTTTAGTATGTTGATGCTGCATTAATTACTATAAGTGTATATGAAGTAGAAACATCAAAAATAATCAACGGTTGCGATAGACACCTATAAACTGTTACATGCTCATAATATCACTTTAGTACATTAGGCAATATGGTGGAATAATTATTGTTAAATTTATTAAAAATAATATTTATCATTGTATTGTTGAAAACACATTAAGAATCTATTATTGACATACCATAATTATATTGCTGAATATCTTCTTTTAACATATTTCTGGTCTAAAGAAAATTCCAGGTCACCTAGTTCACGGATAGCGTCTTTATTATATAACGATTATTTTACTGACCGCGAACTCCGGTGATGACCTGTATATAAACTCTGAATGTCCGCGACTTGACCCGAAACCTCGCGGGTTGAAATGCAATTCTTTAAAGTGAGGCCTCGCTTCCACTGCTCTTTATACTTTTACATGTTAACATGTTGACAGGAATATGGAAGTAAGTACTAAATATGAGAACATAGCCTTTTAAGTATAAACGCTTTTGCGCTGGTAATACTCTGAAAATAAAAGGTGTACGCACAAACTGTATTGATGTCGAGAATTGAGTGTAAAACTGTTCTATCTATTAAGCCTTTTCATTAGAGATAAAATTGTTTCATACAGTAAAACAGTGTTACAAAGACGCGGATATGTTTCCAATGTTCTGGTGGTATACTCAAATCAGCCAATGGAATAAATGAAGTGTATTCATTCGTACCTAGCCGCGGGAAATTTTATTTGAATTTTATTGGACACTTACAAAGGTCAAGTCAGGGTGAAAAGCTGGCTTATGCAGCTTACGCCGAAAAAAAATCAATCTTAAAACGAGTTACATGTTCCTATCTCAAAGATCTAGCATCTTATAATTTTTGACGTTGCTGCTTCAGCAGCGAGTCAAGGTTAACCAGGGACCTTACTCCTATAAATATGAGGTCGATTTACGGGGTAGCTTACGTCTAATTATTTGGACTACCAGGGACCTATACAAACAAATAGGTCCCTGGGTTAACATACAATGTCAATGGCAAGCTATGTGAAAGACCGAGCCAGTCCGATTGAGATAGCGCAGTTTTTCTAATCGGCATACCTCGCTCATTTGCATTGATAACATCTCCGGCAGATACTAAAACGCGGACCAGTCTGCGGACGATTTAGATTATGATTTATAATCTATATCGTCCTCAGATTGGTCCGCGTTTTAGTGCGATCCACATTTTCCAGAGAGTTGTCGTTCGTGTCGACAACAATGGCCGCGTCCATGAGAGAATGTTCAATTTCGTTTCAAAACTTTCTTACAGCGTACATCGGCTTTTTTGGCTATTTAGAAACTGTCATTTAGGATATATGAGTTATTTATTTTAACTAAATCTCCGCTTATGTCAACAATGGATTGAATTCGAAGGATATATTCGATGTGAATGCAGGACTTAATTTTGGATCTGAAGACTTGACAGCTGGACACAGCAAAATTGGTATTTTTTGTTATCAATTTAAGTCAAATTTTGCTTTGGAAATTGTATTCGAGCATTTTTGCGACTTATTGAATGACTATGATATCCGATATCAACATATCACATGGGATTTGCATATCACCAACTTCGACACCAAGCTGTCCTGAAAGGGTGTGACCCCTTATGTACCAGTCCCTTTATGTACCACTTTGAGACTTTATGTACCACCTATATATTATGAAGGTGTTGTCCATTGATTCATAGCAGTGTGAATGAGCATTAATAAGTGTTGATCGAGTCAAATGTGAGTTAATCAAATATTGTCTACTATAACATTGCAATTCATTGTACTGAATCATTTATTTCTTGCTATCAGAAAAGTTTTGACAATTTGGAAAAAAAAGTTCAATAAAACTGATTTACTTAGTAACTCAGTTCTTACTAAGTAAAATATTACTGAATCATATGTTATATCTATTTTGTTATTGCAATTCATAATGTAATGTTAAGAACCAAAAAAAGAAAGTTAAATAAAATTCAGTAACTTAGTAGATCTATTCAGTTCTAACTAAGTAAAATATTGCTAAATTATGTGTTAAATATAAAAATGTAGCAATCTAAATAACATGTACAAAATTAAAAAAAATAGAATGATAACCCAAATGTCTATGAATATGTTTATACTAACGTGTTACCACAAGTATACTTAAAACGTTTAGATATCACACATTCTGTGAACGCTTATATGTGGAAATATGGTTAATTCTTAAGGTATTATGTATTTGTAAGTGTTTAGATTGAATTATAATGATTTGTTATCTTGGTAAATTAATTTTTTTTAAATCCTGCCAAATTTACTTAAGATATAGGAACCAAAAAGTGAATATTGTTTTATTGTGTAATACATTTACAGTTATTTCATCATTCGTCAAGTAATTAACCAAAATAATTGTGCTGGTCTTGGAAATATTTTATATTTCTAATGGCTTTTCTAGCTTTTTCCCATTTTTTTATATTCCGAAAAATATTGTTTCAAATTATAATTGTGGTGATGTTCTATACGTATTGTCTATAGCTAGTAATACATTTATTATAATATATAATTACATTTGATTCATGTAAGACTCACTTTAATATTGACTGAAATAATGATGTTGGTAACTTGGTAGCGGTGTACATGTATTATATTTTTCATGGCTTGCAAAAATATTTGCCTTTTAGATTTGCAAAACAAACTTACAGACTGGCATTACCAGCTGATTATAATTGCCCTCGAAAAGTGCAAAACCAAGTAATTGTCTGAAATAATGATATTAGTGGTGGTTGTGTCTTATATTTGGCTTAAAATGCCAATACTTATTGCGAGTGAGAAGTGCAAGAACAATCATTTGTCTAAAAAAATAAAATTGGTGGTGGTTGTGTCTTATAAATTTGCCATAACCATCTTAAACTTATTGCCAGTGAGAAGTGCAATACCAAGTAATTGGCTGAAAAAAATGATGTTGGCATTGGTAATGTGTCTTATCTTTGGCTTGACCAGCTAATAGGAATTGCCAGTGAGAAATACAAGACCAATTATTTGTCTGACATATTGATGTTGGTGGTTCTGTCTTATATTTGGCTTGACTTGCTGATACAAATTGCCCCCCCCCCCCCCCGAGAAGTTCAAGACCAAGTAATTGTCTGAAATAAAGTTATGTTGGTTGTGGTTGTGACTTATATTTGGCTTGACCTGCTGATACTTATTGCGGATCAGAAGTGCAAGACCAAGTTATTGCCTGAATTAAGGCTGATGGTGGTTTTGTATTTAATTGTGCTTGACCAACTGACACTTACTATCATAAGAAATGTGCCAGGCCTAGTAATTGTCTGATAATGATGTTGGTGGTAGCCGTGTCTTATATTTGGCTTGAACAGCAGATAGGTATTACCCATGAGAAGTGCAAGACCAAGTAATTAATAAAATCATGATGTTGATTGAGGTTGTGTCTTATCTGTGGCTTGACCAGCTGATACATATTGCCCATGAGAAGCGCAAGACCAGGTAATTGTCTAAAATCATGAAATTAGTTGTGGTTGTTTCTTATATTTGGCTTGACCAGCTGATAGGTATGGCCAATGAGAGGTTCAAGACCAAGTATTTGTTTGAAATAATTATGTTGGTGGTGTTGGCGTCTTATTTTTGGCTTGACCAGCTGATATGTATTGCCCGTGAGAAGTGCAAGATCAAGTATTTGTTAGAAATAATGATGTTGGTGGTGGTTGTGTCTTATATTATTGGCTTGAACAGCTGTTATGTTTTGCCCATGAGAAGTGCAAGACCAAGTAATTGTCTAAAATCATGAAATTTGTTGAGGTTTTGTCTTATATTTGGCTTGACCAGCGTATATGTATGGCCTGTGAGAAGTGCAAGACCATGTATTTGTTTGAAATAATGATGTTGGTGGTGATGGTGTCTTATCTTAGGCTTGACTGGCTGATATGTATGGCCGTGTGAAGTGCAAGACCAAGTATTTGTTTGAAATAAAGATGTTGGTAGTGATTGTGTCTTATTTTTGGCTTGACCAGCTGATATGTATTGCCGTGAGAAGTGCAAGACCAAGTATTTATTTACCACAAATAATGGGATTGGTGCAGCTTGCTAAGTAATTACATGCCTTCTTGACACACGGCTTGTAATTTTGAAGACATGCATCTAGTTTATAAAATTATTTTAATGCTGCATACAGTATTTCGCATAAGAATGCTTGATCAATGATACATAGCCTTTGAAAGTTTACTTTTCATCTACAAAGACATACACTTAAAATTAATTGAAGCAATTTTACAGCAGAAAACTATGCTCACATTGAGTGCAATGTTACGTTAAAACGATTTAACCATATCAGTTACACTCTTTTTACAGCCTTATTGAAACGAAGCTGCCACATGATTTGGTGAATAAAAAAGGAAATTGTGTTTTGGTTTTAATATGATACAATGATCAAAGGCAATGATACAATTTAAATATTAAAAACCACATCAATCATTACAATTCGGGCCGGGTAGGTGACTTGCGTGTTATTGAAAGCATGATAGCATCTTAAAAGGCAATTATACAATTTACATATTAAAAACCACATCAATCATTACAATTCGGGCCGGGTAGGTGACTTGCGTGTTATTGAAAGCATGATAGCATCTTAAAAGAAAATTTTGCGCTACCTCTTGCTATAGCTCTAGTCTGTCAAAGCCTGAACGAAAAGGTTATAGCATGTATAGTCATAAATAGTTTGTAATTCTTTGAAATCTCGTTCAATCTTTTTATTTGAATCCGGATTCGCGTAGGCGAACAAAAAGCATTTACGTATGTGATGACAACGCGAATTGTCAGAGTGTGAAACGTTTGCAAAAAACTGAAATAACATGTTACAGCCAGTCAATGACGAGTGCATTATTTTCTACCTCCGAGTTTTGTATACATTTTTATTACTTCGAAATCCTGTTCGATATATATAGAAATTCGGATTCACGTGGGTGGAAAGACGCGTTAGGTTTTTTGATGATAAAAGGCGTAATTTGGATCCCGGATTCACGTAGGCAGAAAGAATCATTTAGGTATCTGCTGAGAATGTGTAATTTCGCTTCATGCAACATTTGGCCTTAAACCGAATGAGTGATGTATAATCACGAATATTTAAATGTAATGCATGGTTTATTTTACAATACATAAATTGTAATGCAAAATGCCATTTTTAGGTATGAGCTTCAATCCCCAATAGATCTATTTAAATGAGCAACTATTGTTTACACACTGATCGATAAAAAAATCCATTTTGCTTTCTGTTGGTTTTGATAATATACATAGAAACTTGGTATACGAATGCACCAGTTTTCAATTGAATAACGCTCTCATATGAAATAAATGGCGATACATATGACGTCTTTTATATGAACGTATGTTAAAAGCAAATGCATTATACTCAGTTTATTACTAGTGTATGTGAGAACACGAATAATGCAATCTAAAACTGTGAAAGCATACATATATGTGAACGCTTACACATGTTGGCTTTTGCAAAGTTTCATTAGAGGGCGTACTTACCCATGAACTAATATCCTACATATTGCTGTTACATTCAGCGATTACTACCCATGTGTTATATCTTCGTGCTATTTTAAAATCAGTACAACACGCGTGATCTAGTCATTATGGATCCTAGGTAAGTGTCAAAGCCATAAACTAGCCGGACTGTCTGGGAGTCTTTAAGAGTTTTGAGGTTATAATCAGGCACAAGCCTGGTTGTCTGGGAATGTTTTGGAGTTCAGGGACAAGCCAGACTGTCCTCGGTCGTAAGGAGTCACTATGTTATACAAAAAAGTTTACCAGATCGTCTTGGAGTCTGTGCGAGAAAATAGGCTACGACTAGTCACTAGCCCGACGGTTTGTGAGCCTTTGAGGGGCACAAGAGTACGCCCAAGACCCATCAAGACAAATTTAGAGTTTTTTAGTGCTTTGAGGTCTAAGCGGTAGCAGAAACTGTGCGAGTTTTTCAAAATCACAAGGTTAATTCCAAGAGCCTGACAGATCGTTTGAGAGGCATTAGGAATCGCCCCTGGAAGGCCACGCGCACCCTCTATCAAAGTTAGTAGGCTACGGGGCTACGATCAGGGACAATCCATACAGTTTGTGAGTCTTTGGGAGTCATCAGGGTACGATCAGACACTATCCATAATGCTAGAAGGAATTGGCAGTCACAGGGCTTCACCCTGGAACTAGCAAGACAGACAGTCAGAGACTCTTTTAGAGTTGCTACACTTCGACTTGTCACCAGCTAGACTGTCTTGATGCCTTAAGGTGAAATAAGGCAACGACAAGTCACTGGCCTGTCTACTGTATTTTGATGTCGATAGGCTACGTACGGAAACAAGCAACTTTGTCCGGTGTCTCTGAGGGTCATCAGGCTACGCCCAGGAAATATAAAAGTCCAAGAGATAGTCAGACTTTACTAAACGTCATAAGGATTCGACGATGAAAAAAATACACAGACCGTCTGAAAGTTATAATGCTACGAAAAGAAACAAGCCAGGCTGTCTTTGGGAGTCACATTCTACGTGCATTACTGAATTTTCGAAAAAATATCTTGTTAAGGTATTCTGGTATTAGTTATGCTCTTGCTCTTTCATAGATTCGTTTGTGGGTTATTAGCGTTCATTGCTGGTGCCACTAATGATGTCAATGTCATCATCTAATCCCAAGTTGGAGATGATCTTTACTCCGCCAAGCTCGGAATCCTGCTATTCCACAAGCTGTTTCTCTGCCTTACTTTTCAATCGATTGACGGTGATGTGTGATGTGATAACTAAAACGGCGGATGGTGCGATAATTTTAAATCAACATGAGGCTTCCTTTTATCGGTGGGGATGACAAGAGACTGTGCCAACACATTTGGCCACTTCCCCAAGATCTGTTGGCATATTGCACAGGAGGTAACCGTCAGCATATGCTATAACACTAGCCTTGGGCTAATTGGTCTTCGTTATGGTATTCAGGGTGCTGTATGCCTTGTTATTGCTGCCTGTGTTTATCACATATGTCAATTTTGATAAATCGCTCCTTAATCTACATTTTGGCCTCTTTCATCTTCGTCTTAACCTCCCATTGCATTTTCTGGTATTCTGCCCTAGAGTCCAGGCTGGTGTACTTCTCATGTCTCAGCTTTCTTCATTTTTTTTAGAGATCGATGATCTCGGTCGTCACACATGGCTAAATCTTACTTCTCTCTCTTCCAAGAACTTTTTCGGCCGATGACAGCAGAGCATCCTTGATTTTGTGTTGGAGGTTTTGATGCCATCGTCTAGGATATTCAGGTCTGCAAATTTGCCACCTATCTGTGCTTGAAATGCCTCTGTTATCGTTGGACGTTGGATCCTTCAATTTGTCAAATCTGATGCGAGGGTTCTTGGTGATGCGCTTGTTCTGAAACTTTAGTTTGATGTTGGAAAGTATTATGCCATGGTTACTGCCGATGTCGGCGCCAGGATACATTCTTGTATTCGCATTGTTGATGCTGGGCATGAACCGTTTCGTCGTCAGCATAAAATCTATCTGGTTGTGTACTTGCCCGTTGGGGGAACCGTTGCAGCGTCAGAATGTAATCGATCAGGTTTTGTCCTTGCCCGTTTTGAGCATGCCATGCTGCTGTTCTGGATGGTTTGTGCGGGTGCAGCGTGTTAGCCGAAATGAGTTGGTGGCTTCTGGCGAACAAAATAAGTCTCAACCCTCTGTCTTTTGCCTCTCCTAAGCCAAGTCTACCTACTTTTTATGCCCAGTCATTGTAGAAGTATGGTCCAACCTTGGCGTTTCAGTCGCCTTAGAAAATGAGTGTGTATTTCTTCGGAACCTTGACTATGTAGTCTGATGTAGGTTCGTAGACCTGGATGACGTTGATGTTGTGAGGTCTCGCTGAGATACGGATGGAAATCAACCTACTGTAGACTGAGGTGCAACTGATGACGCTGTTGATTACCTTCTTCCTAACGATGAAAGCAACTCCGTGGCGGTGTTTACACTTTTCACTAATGAACCATGTACTGTACCCTTCATCTGTTGATGTCTCTCCGAAGCCCAGCCATCTGCCATCGGCTTGTCCGATGATTTCAAAGCGGTAGCGCTTTAGCTCGTGCATCAGTTCAGCCTTGCTGCACGCATGAAGGGTTCCTACATTTAATGTACCCAGGGATGTTCCCTCTGTCGCAAACTTAGTCGTTGGATGACCACCAGTACCTTACTTGTCGCATCCTCCCTCGAAACTGAGGGGTAAAAGATGGCCAATACGAAAACAGTATACTGAGACTATTATTTTTAAGATGAGCAATACAAAGTACAATGCCATAGGATGCGATACAGATTGCCGAGTTTATTCCGATATGGAATGGGTATTGAAAATAAATCCTTAATTCATGTTTAAACAATTTAAGCGGATTGTTATGGTTTAGCCTTTGCATCAATGTTAACAAATAAGTTGTCAATGCTATGGTATAATTAAAGGGAACATACACATGTTAACATGTTTCTCTAAAAAAATTGTCTATAAAAAACGAAATTGATTCTTTCAAAACATGAACAGACACAGTAATATATCATACTTGAAGACAGTAGTATTCATCGTTTGCTCAGACATCTGTCGAATCTGAGTGTTTTGAGAATTAAAACAAAACATTGCCATCCAGCCACATTTCTTTTTCTCTTTCGGTTGTAGAGAAATAATTGCTTTTATGTATCAAATAAGATCGCCACACTAAAATATTATTTTCACTGCAATGCTCCTAAAAATTTCATACCCTTGAATGCATTGAATCATTAGCCATATTACTTAATAGTTTATCAATAGCCGGATGCTAAGCATAGTCATCATCCATCGATCTAACACATCAACCATAGTATTAGCCATGAATCTAACACAACAAGTAAAGTTGCAATTTTAGTAATGACATATATGCACTACATACGAACTCTCCATATGTGTTCTAATAATATCTTCTGTTTGTTCACAAATGGCTCTGACTCTGCTTACAAAATATATGTCATGATTCAGGCTAGTGTGCCATATATTGCAAAAGAAAATCTTATTAATATCTGAAAAGTTCCACATTTATCCAAACTAGCCTAAAATAATTGCTTGTATTATACTTGACCGATTAAGAATATGTGCCTGTTAGGGTTGAGGGGCATTTTTTTATTGTTTCTTCATCATTCTGACGGTACTGTAAATACAGTGTTCTGGCAAGTTTAATAATAGGTGGGGCAACTATTACATCTTAAGTGCAGATATATAGAAGACACATTTTTCTTGCGCAGTGATCCAAACTTGCAGAGTTATGTGAACTTGATCTTAGCCATGACGTCCTTCCGTTGAAAAAGCGGTGGGGTGTATACAATGGTCACAATTGAGACAAAGCTCTAGTGTTTTAGTCGAATCGGACATAAAAGCACGATAAATCTGGCCTAATTGTTAATTTAATGTGTGTGCGTTCGAGTGTCTGATAATGAGTGTGTTGTTCGGACTATGTCCAGACAGTAAGTTCATCATTCATAATGATTTTTAGCTCATCTATTTTTTGAAAAAAAATTATGAGCTATTGTCATCACCTTGGCGTCGGCGTCGGCGTCGGCGTCGGCGTCGGCGTTGGCGTTGGCGTCGGCGTCCGGTTAAGTTTTGCGTTTAGGTCCACTTTTCTCAGAAAGTATCAATGCTATTGCATTCAAACTTGGTACACTTACTTACTATCATGAGGGGACTAGGCAGGCAAAGTTAGATAACTCTGGCGTGCATTTTGACAGAATTATGTGCCCTTTTTATACTTAAAAAATTGAAAATTTTGGTTAAGTTTTGCGTTTAGTTCCACTTTTCTCAGTAAGTATCAATGCTATTGCATTCAAACTTGGTACACTTACTTACTATCATGAGGGGACTGGGCAGGCAAAGTTAGATAACTCTGGCATGCATTTTGACAGAATTATGTGCCCTTTTTATACTTAGAAAATTGACAATTTTGGTTAAGTTTTGTGTTTAGGTCCATTTTATTCCTTAAGCATCAAAGCTATTGCTTTCATACTTGCAACACTTACTAACTATCATAAGGGGACTGTGCAGGCAAAGTAATGTAACTCTGACTGGCATTTTGACAGAATTATGTGCCCTTTTTATACTTAGAAAATTGAAAATTTGATTAAGTTTTGTGTTTAGGTCCACTTTATTCCTACAGTATCAAAGCTATTGCTTTCATACTTGCAAGATTTATGAACTATCATAAGGGGACGGTGCAGGCAAAGTTATGTAACTCTGACTGGCATTTGGACGGAATTATGGGCCCTTTATACTTAGAAAATTGAAAATTTGGTTAAGATTTATGTTTTGGTCACTTTACCCCTAAAGTATCATAGATATTGCTTTCATACTTGGAACACTCACAAACTATCATAAGGGTACAGTAAAAGGACAAGTTGCATAACTCTGGTTGTCATTGTTACGGAATTATGGCCCTTTTTTGACTTAGTAACTTTTAATATATGGTTAAATTTTGTGTTTCGATCCACTCGAAGTATCAAGGCTATTGCTTTCAAGCTTCAAATACTTACATGCTATCATGAGGTTACTGTACCTGGCAACTTGAATTTTACTTTGACCTTTGAATGACCTTGACTCTCAAGGTCAAATTATTAAATTTTGCTAAAATTGCCATAACTTCTTTATTTATGATTAGATTTGATTGATACTTTGATGAAACTACTCTTACCTGACATACCACAATAGACTTCACCCAAACCATCCCCCGTGCCCTCCCCCCCCTCCCCCCCTCCCCCCCCCCTATTTTTTTTTTTTTTTTTTTTTTTATAAGATCATCTCACAAATGACCACCACACCCTCACACTATACCCCCACCCCACCCCCCCACCCCACCCCCCCCCAAATTTTTTTTTTGATTTTTTTTTTTTTTTTTTTTTTTTTTTAAGATCATCTCACAAATTATCACCACACCCTCACACTATACCCCCCCCCCCGATTTTTTTATTATTTTTTTTTTTTTCGCTTTTTTGGAAGATAATGTAATAAATGTCCACAACCCCACACTATACACCCCTCTTCACTCCACTCCTCCCTCCTTTGTGATTGAAAATGAGAGTCCCTTCACCTTTAAAAAGAAAATAGATGAGCGGTCTGCACCCGCAAGGCGGTGCTCTTGTTTTAAAATACAAATTACAAAAAACGACAACCAGCAAGAGGAGAATTAGTGTCGCATGAAAAACATGTCTCTCTTGTTCAAAGGTCAATACCATTTTAAATGGTCGATGGTCAAGCTTATTTAAACTGTTACTTCGTCATTCATCGATCAATGTGTAGCTCACCTGAGCAAGTAGTTCTCATGAAGAGCGTTAAGGATACTCTGATGTCCGTCGGGTTTCAGGGATTCGGTGCGTGTAGTGCGTGTATGAAGATTGTCTTCTTAGAACTCGGTCCTAACATCTCGACATATTTTAGCGAAACTTCACAGATATAATCTTTGCGTGACACTCTTTAAAATTGTTTAAATCAGTTTGGTTCATGACATATGTAGGTCAACAGATCTAAAAATAAAATTCGAAATAAAGAAATTTCATAAAAAAATTCCCTTAACCAGATGGGTCAGGTCTTTAATATTTGTGTAACATCGGATAGTGTTGCTCTTATCAATTTGTTTTTGTCGTGTCCCTGGGGTCAAACTTGAACAAACCCAAGTGGTCACATAAAACAAATTTGCTTAAGCAATAAGACCAAAAGAAGTAATATTTGTAATCGTATGCTGGCCTTCTACCAAGTTTCCTAAAGCACCTAGGGTTCAAACTGACCCCGCCCTGGAGCTATCTGATTTTGATTATTTCAATATTTTTTACACAGTTAAAGAGTTTAAATTAACATTATTGTCACCATGAATTAACATTAACTGCATTCAGTTGATTAAAATGAAACATAATAGTTGTTAACTTCATGATATATTTAATATAAAACACCTGTTTCAACACATTTACTTATGCTGTCAATTTTATTGACATTTTTTTAAGATCACAAACATATATGACAATATAAAATAACAATTATTTGCAGATTGCTCTATCATCATTACACACGAGATCTGCATTTGTTAAAATAATAGATATCTGTCCCTTATTCAGATTAATCTTTAACATCACGGAAAAAGCGTGTATTAAAGTTCACACATCTAATCATAACAAAGACCCTACCTTTTGCCATTATTTGGTCTGTAGTTCAGCATAGAATGAAAAGAACACATATTTTCGCACAAGGAAAGATGCTATATTAGCTCACCTGAGCACGAAATGCTCACTATGAGCTTTTGTGGTGTGCGTCTCTCTGGCGCACGGCGAAATGTGTTGCTTACCGTGTGTTGTCAACAATTTGCTCCATACGACATAGCCACGAAACTTCCCAAAAATGACGGCCTTTCAAAGTTGTTCAAATCGTTGCGGTCTGTGCATATTAAGGTCACTAGAGGTAAAAATAGATTTTAACGTTTATTCTTTTAAAAAACTCCGTTGAATCCGAAAGGCGCAGATTTTAAATAGTTCATATTTTACATCGTCTAGTGGTCCTCAACAAAAATCAAATCATGCCCCCTGGGGTCAAAACAGGCAACGCACCAGAAGTCACATGATTTATATTGACTTATACAGTAAATAACTGTGTACATCTTTTTCTAAAAAAGCACACAAGGGGAATGTGTTTAATATTTAGTATGAAACATCATCCTGTTGTCCTTTACAAAAAATGCTCAAATCATAGTCCTAGTGTCAAAACGAGTCACATCTAAGGTTCACATAATTTATATACACTTTTATAGTTAAATTTAACAATCTACAAAACACAAAATTCAAGAAGGCACAATGTTTGGCATGTCAAAACGGTTCTCGCTTAAGTGTGTCGTTATTCTGCTCACTATTGGCCCAGCCTGCGTGTGTGGAGGGTTTGGCTGTCCGGTAAGCGCAGTAGTTGGTACACGCGCTTCTCATCTAGGTGATCCGGGTTTAATCCCCATTCCAGGCAGCATTTGAGTTCAGTTAGTGGTCCAAATACCGAAGAGGTGTGGTTACCTCCGGATACACCGGAAGTTTTTAATTCAGAAAAAGACTTAAATTAAAATATTTTTTAGGAAACAACAAACAGATGGAAACTGCAGTCATAATTAAAAATTCGTCCCAACGTTCGTGAGTCAAGAATGTAAACTATGTAGCAAGGTAGAGGCACATTCTGAGTCCACCCATAATGCAGCTTCAGTTGCGGAAGTACCTTATAAAAACTTGGAAATGCACACACATGATGTTGGGGTGAAGTCGTATAAATTGAATTGATATTTGGTATGTGACATTAGAGTGTGGCTCTTTTTCATGATTGTTCCAATTATGCGTTGGCTTCGAAAACGGTTGACCCATTCAGGCTAGCAATATACGAACGTCTTGGCCCTCTTTTTTCTATGTGCATTGTTATTTTGAAATAATAATTATACTTACATGTTGCAAACACATCATACCAAATAATTACTGGTCTGAAGTTAAAAAAATCGTTACATATCATTACAATGTGTGCACCCAATTTTAAAGATGCATAATAGGAATATTGTCACAAATAAATTACTTTTGAAGCGCGACATATTCATGTACATTCAATAAATACCGGCCAAGAAAGACCTTTATCTGAATTTTATTAGCCTTTGCTCACCGGAGAACATTGAGCGTGTTATCCGTTGAAACTTAACAGGAATAATCTCTTGATTGTTCTCTTACAAACTTGTTCAAATCGTTCCGATCAATTGCATATATAAATAATCAAAGCAACAAATAGATATTTAAAATATAAGCTTGAGTAACTCGTCCTCTCTGATATGACATGGTACATGACTTTACTATTCGGGGTGGAACATGGTTTTGTGGTCCTCAACTTATGTTCAAATGGGACCAAAACTTCCGACGCCCCAAGGGTCACATTATTTATATGGACTCGTCTAGTTAATCGCGTAAAATTGTTTTTTTTAATGCTAGGGCCAGGGTTTGATATTCAGTGAAAGACATCGTGTGATGGTTCCAAATGTGTCAAAATTATGCTAATGGAGTAAACATTTATCCTGCACTGTTGGTCAGTTGTTATCATTCTATTTATAAAGCGAAACACAGAGAGATGTGTTGTTTGGAACGCAACATTTTATTGTTGTCCTTTAACAAGTTTGTTCAAACCATGAGTCTGGTGTTAAAACTTGCCAAGACAAGGGGTCACTGGATGTATAAGACTTTCATGGTAAAATAACTTCCATAACCATCTTAGGGGTAACTTAAGAATTGTTCATCCAATCTATAGGAAACTCAAATGAACATGTTTATGTGTACGTTATCTAGGTTGAGTTTGAATATGGGTTAATTGTATCTCAAAACAAGGTCATAAGGTCCAAACATTTAAGGCTCTATAATAATGAACCTTGATCAGAATGTTTAACTTGACATTTTCTGAGCAGAATCAAATTTGTTTGACTTTTGTCCAAAGACTAGGCAACCAGGTCAAAGCTTAGAAAAACCTCATTACAACTTAACAGGCCACATAAGTAATATGGTTTTGATGAAAATTGGTCTGAACTTTATTTTTTGCAATGGATAGCCTGTATACGAATATGTATCACGTGAATAAAAGAACTATGTAAAAAGGTCAAATTTTTATATGTCAAGCTTTATGAACATTTGACATAATGTTTATTTTGACAATCGGGACATACTTAGGCCAAGTTTGAATTTGTGTCTAAAAACTAGGTCACCAGGTAAAATTATTCTATAAATCGCACTTCGTACTCCTCTATTTGAAACATTTATGACTCAAGTTCTTTCCACTTTGTAAGATTTTTTTTCTTGGAAATATGAAGGCTGAGTTTGAATCTAGGGCAGATGCGTCACAATACAAGGTAACCTGGTCAAAAAATGTTCACAATTTTAGTGCTACATATGAGTCAGCCGTGATTAAACTTGGTAATTCTGTACAGAATGCAGACCTACAATTGAGTCAAACGTGATCACATACTAGGTCAAGTCTTCAGCAAAGTATGTCGGTAAACTAAGGTGAGCGCTTAAAGGCCATTATTGCCGTCTTGTATGCATATAGTTAAATCTTTTAATTTCTTTTATCGCCACTGATTTTACTGATCGGGCTGCGTACAGCATGCCGCATTCAATATCTTAAGAAATTATAAATATACTCTTGAAGTCTGTTTTTACAATGGCATTCAATTGAATTTATTAAATCATGTGTGCAGCAGAAAATACCATTTCGGAAATAAAAGCGAATTATCTTCGATGCAAAAATCAGCCCCAAATACTTAAACGATTGTCTAAGTTTCAAGCACATTATTTGTTGAAACCAATAGGAAATCCGTATCAAAGTTCGATTGAAACTCAATACAATTTTACAAGTCTCTGAATTGCTTTGCATTTTCGCAATTGTTTTCATAGAATTGTTGTATGTGACTAAAAATTGCAACTAGACTGAGTTTTGGTGATATTGGTATACTTTTTTATCAAAGATCAATGTGCAGGGTTGCCAGAAACTTAAAAAAGTTATGTCATGCATTTCATTTTAAAACCATAAATACAAGCAGGCATGATATGCATATTACAACTTAACTGGTTATTTATAATGCAAATAAAGATCATCATGTGAAACGAAATTATAACGTAATGCGGTTAATAAAAGCAGCTAAACAGTTTTATTATCGCATTAACTACACATTCGTTTTTAATGGGTGTATATTTAAGAGGAAATCTGTAAGTTATGTTTGCGTGTTATTGATCTCGGATGTTTAGGATCCGGGTAGGCACATTGCATACCATTAAAATCATGATAGCACCTTAAAAGTTTACAGTTAAAATGATAAATCTTCTTTGCGTAGGAATTAATTTAAATTCTTAAAAGCTCATATGAAGTATCTGTTTTTTTAACAAAACGCAGTTTATTTAATATTTATTAAATCACAATGTCTGTCCCAACTTTCAACTGCATTTCAATAAGCCCTGATAACTCAAAATATGTAATGATTCAGTGCACACTTAAATTATACATATATCAATAATGATACAAATTATGCCGATTACGCACATGTCAAAAGTTAAGCACTAACTATACTGCATTACAAATTTATTATAAGATGGACCAGGTCGTGTAAAGTCTTTTCGGCATGAATTTTTTTGACCATGTCACCTGGATGGACTATCACATTGGTGTTAGTTAATGGAATGCTTTAACCGTAGTTTAGTGTATTTCATGGTTTGCCAAAATAGTCTTAGTCCTAGCCTTGTGTAATTTAACTTAACGTACCCATCTGTGTAAGCGATAATGTTGAACATATTAATATTATGTCGCTACATTTACGTTGTATGCAGCTATTTTAGGCATTATATATCGTGCGGTGTACACAACACTGTTAATTTTCATTTATGATGACAAACTTCAATACATGCCAAAAATCTGTGATATCTTTTAAGGATTGATTTTTTTTTTTCTCACGAGTGATTTCACCTTCAATCTTAAATGCAAATAAACAGTGTTGTGTACACCGCACGATATATAATGTTTAAAATAGCTGCATACAACATAAGTTGTAACAACATAATATTAACCTTTATAACATTATCGCTTACACAGATTTGTAAGTTAAGTTAAATTACACAAGGCTAGGACTAAGACTATTTTGGCAAACCATGTAATACACTTAACTACGGTTAAAGCATTCCATTAGTTAAGCATGTTGCACACATGAAATTGTTTTCGGTATTCATTAAGAATTAAAGTCCAACTATTTAAGACGTATAAATCAAAGGTAGATCAGTATCCTCATTTCTTAATTTATTTTGTTTAATGTCGTAGAGATGTTTCATTCCCGTTTGCATCTTCATATTATATTAATTACAAGCACGATAAGAGCTGCGCGGACTTGAAATAAAACAATTTTGATAAGTTCGATAAAAATAAATATACATAAACTTGACGCAATATATGTAAGCTGACGGCTGTTTGCATTGACAGTCAGTAGTGCATATGCACACACGCTGCATGCATCACAAATTGCGCTGACTGTTAATTCTCTGAAGGACTGATAGATATCAACTTTAAAATCATCTAACTTCGTTTTAAGGTGGTTTATTGCCGCAATATGTAGATGATAAAACATAATTATGCAATATTTCTGAAAACAGAAATAAAACATAGTCATAAAACGAAAATATAAAATCAAACAAAATGTATCAATCCAACATCACTGAAATACAAAGGATGGTTGTGACAGTTGTGCAGGTGTAGGCATTGAGTAAGTAGAGGAATGCAGTGGGTGGAGGAATGGAGTAGGTGGTCCTTGTTTGATCGTTTCCATAAAGAGTTTCATAATGTCTACAGATTGGCGGGCTCAGAAGACTGCATTTTCAAAGATAGCATTTATAATTTGCCTAAACTATTTATAAGTGATTTTCAATCGTGGTATTGATTCCTTTACTTTTTATATATTTGTCAAATGGCTGATATATTGTCTAAATAATATGGATATGTTATCGCAATTACATTTTAATATGAAATAGTTTGCTTAAAGTAATTAAGTTAATGGGGCCATTATTCGTTGTATTCGTGCAGATTAAGTGAAATAAATAAAATTCCAGATGTTTACTAATTTAAATATGCTTTCACCATGTGTTTAACTTTCGACGAAAACTTTTGGACTCTTTTGCATAAAAAATGCTGTCTTTTCATGAAGCTACTTTTTCATACAGCTAAAAGCTGTACAAAAACAGATACTGTGTGAAATTACTTATAAAGTTAATGCGAAACCTCAGCGGACGAAACATTGGATGTGTTTTTTTTTTGAAGCGCATGAGATCATGAGATCTTCTTGCATTGCATGTTTTGAGGAGACGGAGTGGGAACCAGCACTAGTATCTAATTAACTAACTAGGTTTTGAGAAAAATGTTTAAACTACAGCAACAAAAAATTCCAGCGATTTAAGGAAGTTAGATGAATTTAAAAGTTGATATATATCAGTCCTTCAGAGAATGAACAGTCAGCGCAATCTGTGATGCATGCAGCGGTTGTGCATCTGCACTACTGACTTTCAATGCAAACAGCCGTCAGCATACATAATAGGTGGCATGTTCTAAAGCTAAAATCCAGATTTATCATGCGTTCCCGGCCTCTATGATACAATGATAAATCTATTTAAAGTGAGACATAACATTTTACCTTCGCAGACATTGACTAGACCAGGAAAAATCTCAAAGATCCCAATATACAAACAAAATTGAAATAAAAAGGATTCATTGTTTCTACGATGGGCGGAAGGGGTTTGTAATTACCCGTTTTATAGCTAATAACCAATTATATCTTATGAACCAGATGCAAGTAATGCCATGACTTAAACATATAGTTGTTTTCGTTTTTTCTTGACCTCTTTATACAAATACTTTTGTCGTTAAAAAGCCGTGGTCAACGCAAAATTGTAATCTCTTAACAATATATTAATGTTAAAACAGCTTCAGGGTTTATCAATACCAACATTAAATGGTCGACGACTTCGTTTGCATAAATCACTTATGAACATCCTTTCATAAACCTACGCATAAGTTGTTTGTTTCAAGAAATATACGTCACTTACTAACACCCCTTTATAAACCTACGCAGACATTGTAAGTTATGTTTAAACGCATTCCTGTAGGCGTCTACATGCACATGCGGTATAACTATGAATAAACTTTACCTCGACTGATGTTATTTTATTTTCAAACTCAGTGAATCGTTATACAGTGTGGCAATGAATCGAAACGTTGATATTTCAAAGAGAGGTAACTCCTCACTGACAAAATAAATTGTTTTGAAAAGTTATTGGCAATTTCACAATGACAACAAAAACGATAAAACATTGAGTAAATTATGTGTAAATGAGCGAGCCCACATTAATGATTAAAACCATAATTTGGTATGTTTAATAATCAGTCGAAAATCATGTATATAAAATAATCAATCGTGTGTAACGTTCTTACAGACGGTTGGAAAAGGACAGTTTATTAATTAGAGTTTTTATAATAGTTTTGCTAAAAATTACCAGATATGCTGAAACAATGTGCCAGGCGGCTGAATTAAGGAAATTCAGCGGTCTCAAAGCAAGAACAATTACATGTTTAATGCATACGATGTATTAATAAATAAGTATGCTATCGTTGGAATGGGAACATTCTCATTGCAATTCGACTTTCAGTTTCAAGGTCATGATAGTATTCCTCATACATCGTCATGAACATTTTGTCTTTAAAATAAAACAATACATCGTGAAAGTATTGTTCATACAATAAGGTCCACAGTCATTCCCTCTTAGACCTCCTGCTTGTACGCATTCTAGTCCCGGAGGTACATGTACTAATCGTCGTCACGGACAGCAAATGCGTTAACTTTGTAGAGTTCAAAGGGAGAAAACACATGTTTTCCCTGTCATTTTAGTCTCACGAATAACATATACTTAAAGAAGTTTATGTAACTCTCTTGAGAAATTTATGTTTGCAGGGTTTTAGCATATGCACTAATGACTTTCAATATCAAAAGCCGTTAGCATACATATGACGTGGCATGTTCTAAAGCTGACATCCAGCTTTATCATGCGTGATCTGCCTCCATGATACAATGATCAATCTATTTGAAGTGATACACCACCTTCAACCTTCGCAGACATTGACCAGACCAGCAAAAATCTCAAAGATCCCAATATACAAAATAAAATTTAAATAAAAAAGATTCATTGTTTCTACGATGGGCGGAAGGGGTTTGTCATAAACGTTTTATATCCATTTAAATAACTTATAAACCAGATACAAGCCATGCCATGACTTAAAAATATAGTTTTCTTCGTTTTGACCTCGTTTTTCTAGTACTTGTGTCGTAAAAAATTCGTGTTCAACGAAGAATTGTAATCTCTAAACAGTATATTAATATTGAAACAGCTTCAGTGTTGTTCAATACCAACATTAAATGGTCAACGAATTTGTTTGCTTAAAAAAATATACGCCACTTACCAACACCCCTTTATAAACCTACGCAGAAATCACAGATTTACAATCATTGCACATAATGATCAAAGTTACAACAAATTCTATTCATGTTATTGTTACAAAGTCAATGTTTCATAATGTTTAACACAAACGATTTCGTGAGTAAAAAGGTTTTTTCGTAGATTTTCATCGAGTTCCGCTCTTTTGAAAAGGTTCATTAAGTCTATTTCCTAAAAAACTTTACAAATCTCTACAAAGTAAAAACAATTACGAAGCCATAAAGAATGTTGTGTAGTGAAATAAGGTCACTTCCAACAGCCTTGCTGTTGGGCTAGCTCTTTAGCGACGTGGTTAAAGTGTCGGACTACCACTCTGGAGGTCGTGGGTTCAATCCCCGGCTTGAGCTCAGTATTTTCACATTAATGGCGACGAGGCAAAATAGAACTGTGAATGCGGGAATGGGTCTGAGCTGTTTAATGGTGTCTGGGTGGGCCATGCGGATGCAAGACATGATGTAGCGGTCGTGTCTGGGCCTTGACACATTAAAAGGGGGAGGGGTGTAGTGAAATAAGGTCACTTCCAACAGCCTTGCTGTTGGGCTAGCTCTTTAGCGACGTGGTTTAAGTGTCGGACTACCACTCTGGAGGTCGTGAGTTCAATCCCGGGCTTGAGCTCAGTATTTCCACATTAGTTGTATATCTCATTGCCTACCACGGGATTTTAACTCGGGCCTTTATTACCAAAAGCTAGCATCTTATTTTATACGTATTTATACTTATTGTAGATCGTATATTTTATACGATTTAAAAGTAACACATGATTTTTTTCTTCAAAGTTACAATGAAAAGCGTTAAAGTGCTTTATTATTTAATCGAGTTCAGTTGATTATTATCCCTTAAAGCACCGTTATTGTTTTTAAGCCGGTAGTGTCATTTTGCTTGTTTGAATATAATACATACGTTCGTTATTGAATATATGACTATTTGTTTGAAAATTGCAATTTTAAATTTTAAAATCCCATTAAAGTGGTATGATTTCTTCTTTAAACACATACTTGGTCTTGCACTTCTCACGGGCAATACATATCAGCTGGTCAATCCAAAATTAGACACAATCACCACCAACATCTTTATTTCAAACAAATACTTGGTATTGCACTTCACACGGCCATACATTTCAGCTGGTCAAGCCTAAGATAAGACACCATCACCACCAACATCATTATTTCAAACAAATACTTGGTCTTGCACTTCTCACAGGCCATACATATAAGCTGGTCAAGCCAAATATAAGACACAACCACAACAAATTTCATGATTTTAGACAATTACTCGGTCTTGCACTTCTCATGGGCAAACATAACAGCTGTTCAAGCCAATAATATAAGACACAACCATCACCAACATCATTATTTCTAACAAATACTTGATCTTGCACTTCTCACGGGCAATACATATTAGCTGGTCAAGCAAAAAATAAGACACCAACACCACCAACATCATTATTTCAAACAAATACTTGGTCTTGAACTTCTCATGGGCCACACCTATCAGCTGGTCAAGCCAAATAAAAGAAACAACCACAACTAATTTCATGATTTTAGACAATTACCTGGTTTTGCGCTTCTCATGGGGAATACGTATCAGCTGGTCAAGCCTCACATAAGACACAACCTCAATCAACATCATGATTTTATTAATTACTTGGTCTTGCACTTCTCATGGGTAATACATATCTGCTGTTCAAGCCAAATATAAGACACGGCTACCACCAACATCATTCTCAGACACTTACTTGGTCTGGCACATTTCTAATGATAGTAAGTATCAGTTGGTCAAGCACAATGAAATACAAAACCACCATCATCCTTAATTTAGGCAATAACTTGGTCTTGCACTTCTGATCCGCAATAAGTATCAGCAGGTCAAGCCAAATATAAGTCACAACCACAACCAATATAACTTTATTTCAGACAATTACTTGGTCTTGAACTTCTCGGGGGGCAATTTGTATCAGCTAGTCAAGCCAAATATAAGACAGAACCACCAACATCAATATGTAAGACAAATAATTGGTCTTGCATTTCTCACTGGCAATTCCTATCAACTGGTCAAGCCAAAGATAAGACACATAACCAATGCATACATCATTTTTTCAGCCAATTACTTGGTATTGCACTTCTCACTGGCAATAAATATAAGATGGTTATGGCAAATTTATAAGACACATCCACCACCAATTTTATTTTTTTAGACAAATGATTGTTCTTGCACTTCTCACTCGCAATAAGTATTAGCATTTTAAGCCAAATATAAGACACAACCACCACCAATATCATTATTTCAGACAATTACTTGGTTTTGCACTTTTCGAGGGCAATTATAATCAGCTGGTTATGCCAGTCTGTAAGTTGGTTTTGCAAATCTAAAAGGCAAATATTTTTGCAAGCCATGAAAAATATAATACACCGCTACCAAGTTACCAACATCATCATTTCAGTCAATATTAAAGTGAGTCTTACATGAATCAAATGTAATTATATATTATAATAAATGTATTACTAGCTATAGACAATACGTATAGGACATCACCACAATTATAATTTGAAACAATATTTTGGGAATATAAAAAATGGGAAAAAGCTAGAAATAGCCATTAGAAATATAAAATATTTCCAAGACCAGCACAATTATTTTGGTTAATAACTTGATGAATGATGAAATAACTGTAAATGTATTACACAATAAAACAATATTCTTTTTTTTGGTTCCCATATCTTAAGTAATTTTGGCAGGATTTTTTTAAAATTAATTTACCTAGATAACAAATCATTATAATTCAATCTAAACACTTACAGATACTTAATACCTTAAGAATAAACCATATTTCCACATATAAGCGTTCACAGAATGTGTGATATCTAAACGTGTTAAGTATACTTGTGGTAACACTTTAGTATAAACATATTCATAAAAATTTGGGTCCGGTTGTAAGCACATTGATTTAAACAGTGACCGTTTTTACCTGTGAGGCCGTTTTACCTCGGGACCGTTTACATTTTTACCAGTAATAATTTTCACCATTTATGTCCGGAAATAACAACAATCTGAACAGCAGTTTTTTGCATTCTTGATGTAAAGTCATTTTGTACTTTTAATATAAACAAAACTACTAAAAATTCAAATTAAATAAGTGCTACTTGTATCGGACATCGGTCTTAATGTTTTCACGGTCAGCGAGTTTGTAATTCTCACGGGGGTAACATGAGAAATGCAAGACTTCCGGTTTATCTTAAGAAATTCACGGTCTTGCAATTCTCACGCTACACCGTCATTTGTCTCGAGACTTTCAACGACAGAGTGAGTATTGACGCTTTGTTTGAATATATTTATGTAACAGAAACGAATAATTTTATTAATAATTCTATATTTTAACCTACTTTTACAAAAAGAACAACGAACAACTCAGATTAATATTATAAACACATGTTTACTTACGCTTTCCGTATTTGAAGACCCGTGTTCCGCCATATTGTTTACGATTCTTTTGTTTAGCGTAGCGCGTCACGTGATTGTATAGTGCGTATAAATTAAGACGATTACGTCACTTGATTGCAAAGTGCGAGTTTATATTTAGAGAGGAAAACACCTCGTCGATGGTGCGAGTGGCTGTACGAGACTGTTATAAAACGTGTTTTTAAGTACTAACATTCACATATATATCAAAGTAAGTGTAAAGACTTCATTTTTAGCTGATATTTAATAAGAAAAACATAAGTTATACATATATGGGCCATCTGTGAACAAGCCCCTTTAAGGCGATGCCCGGGGCTTGAGAGATGTTGCATCTTCCATTATCTCTCATGAACTGACTCAATAATACCGAGTCTGCAATAATTGATTTTTCGGTTTGGTTGCTCTGACGCGGGATCGAAAAATTTCACATATCTTCATAAAAGCCTAGTGGTAGAATGTCGTCTTTGATTGCAGAAGGTTGTGCTGCGGTTTGATCCCCAGAAGTGACATTGAAAACAAGACACTTTGTTA
This sequence comes from Dreissena polymorpha, assembly GCF_020536995.1. Taxonomy (NCBI): domain Eukaryota; kingdom Metazoa; phylum Mollusca; class Bivalvia; order Myida; family Dreissenidae; genus Dreissena; species Dreissena polymorpha. Next base: position 105,005 of record NW_026273327.1, on the reverse strand, counting down.
TCTAAAAAATTGCTCAACCTGATATACTAAGATAATGTGAATTTTCTCTCACAATGACATGATGGTCACCAGTTATATTATATAAAAACTCACAGCAGTAGTAAACAATGGGACAATAATTAATGAATGCATCTTTCATTTGTCTTTGACACTTTGAGTTTGACATGGCCTAGATTGAAATATGTGACTTGACTTTACCAGCAATCTTGTGACAGAGCTAAAGTGTAAATGTAATATTATATATAATCTAAATCCAGATTTGCTAAGTCTATTATAGAAGTGTGAAAAGTTTTAAGGTTGTGACAAGTAATCAAAAATGGGTCATTACCGAGAGACCACACTAGTAGCTGATCTATGACTGATTAAAAACAAGATAAATCAGTGCCCGATTTAGATTTCATTACATCATTCATTAAAAATTAATTTTAGAAGACTGGTAACAGTTTAATATTAACTCTTTCGAAACTTTAGGCCCTGCGGCAACCATTAGCGGCTCAGTTGCCGCAATGTTGCAGCTCAGTAGCCGCTACTAGTTGCGGCTTTGTAGCCGCATGTTCGTTTTTCGTATGAAATGAGCTTTCTGGCTACTAGTTGCGGCTCGGTTGCCGCTACTAGTTCTGGCTATGTTGCGGCTGCTAGTTCTTGCTCTACTCTGGCTACTAATTGCGGCTCGGTTGCCGCTACTAGTTGCCGCTTTGTAGCCGCAAGGTTGTTTTTCGTATGCAAATGAGCTTTCTGGCTTCTAGTTGCGGCGCGGTTGCCGCTGCTAGTTTTGGCTCTGCTCTAGCCGCAAGATTTATGAAATAAATCGTCTTCTGTTCCAGAGTGTAATGATTGCAATCCTTGCCAGCCATGAACATCTATGAACCTACAATACCATATTATACATTGCAAACCAATGCATTTTCTACCAAAAAACTTCCTAAAAGTCTATAGTTATAAAGTGTTAATTATTTGAAGTAAAATGTAATTGGATTTAGTTTTGACTAGATTATTAACTTTACAATAACATGCTGTCTGAAAGTTTGTTCATGTTCAGAAAAAAATGACCATTTAGGACACCTGTCCTGAGGAAAGTGGAGCCAATCTGAAAAACTGCAACATTATTTTTTTTTATCATAAACCCTCTTAGAAATAATGTATATGGATTGCTTTTTCCTTTTATGTTGACTTGACAAATGGCCAGCCCAACAGCTAGAATTAAAACATAATGACAACCTTTTGAAATAATCCAGAGATAAAATTAATCTTGCTCTGATACATGCAATTGTACTGCTTTTGTTTAAAAGCAACAACAATTGAAATGTAAAAATAAATAATCTTATAATAAATAATCATAGATACAAACCTTCAACACACGAATTAAAACATGATTTTCATTCAAAACCTTTGTTTTTAGCCTAATCAAATGTTAAAGAAAAATTTCAGTGTTAAAAGTTGACATCCTTTTTGGGTATGAATAATCATATTTAATATTTCAATAATTCAGGTTTTTATTTCCAAATCCATGCTTTTTCATTAATATACACCAATTGAAACTGTATTTACCACCACAGCTTACTTGCAATGACTTTAACTCTTTCCCAGTAACTTCTTTTTGTTTGTCAGATTCTTCAGCTATTTTGATTTTTGTCTGATGACATCATCAGTGATGTCATGACATCATACAAAATATGATGTCATTCTACAATTGTGCCTACCTTCTGGCTACTAAGAGCCACTAGTGGCTACTAAAAGACTTTTGTGTTTTCAAGATTAATATTAAAGTATTGGTTGTGGCTACCATCTTGCTCATAATTGCACTTTTTTATATAAGAATATGTTCTGGCCAGCATCTGGCTACTATGAGCCGCTAGCGACTACTATGAGCCGCTAGTGGCTATAAGAGCCGCAGCGGCCACTACTAGCCATTAAATTGACACAAGGTAGCCGCTAGTGGCTACTATTGGCTTCTTTCTGGTTTGTAGTTGTGGCTTCAAAAAATGGTAGCGGCTTTATAGCCGAAACATTGCCGCTACATAGCGGCAAGCCGGCAACCTTTTCATTTCTGTAAGGGTAATGTTACCGATGTGTCAGACAAGGGCCTTTATTTTGAAATCAAGGACATGCATGGTCAGATGATGTCATTAAAGATTTTTCAAACACATACAAATGTGGAAAGACTGTACGAACAGAGCCGTACAGCTAGCCTCTTGTCTACCCGTACGAGGCCGTACAGCTAGCCTCTTGTCTAGCCGTACGGGGCCGTACGACTAGCCACTGCCAAATGAATTACACTTCAAAGTATATATTTGTACTTCAAAGTACAATTTGTACTTCAACGTACAAATTTTCTTAACAGGCGATCAAAACACTTGTTTCAAGAGCCGCTTTTTATTCAGATTTCACAATAAATGTTTAAAATCTCTTTTTAAATTGAGGACAAAATAAATATAAATATCAAAATTGAAATAAAAAACATTTTATAAAGAAGTTTCAAGTATTTAAAGGATTGAAATAGATTAAATAACCATTTGAAGAAAATTCAAGTTAACCTTTTTTTAAATTAAAATTATAAAGCATATTGTGAGTATTTATTGACCATGCGGGGCGGAATATCACGGTCCAGCGCATTACTGTGTAGGAAATTCCCAACGGTAACCAAACGATTACGGCATTAAAAATGTATAATAAACTCCCTGATTTGGTTGTATTTTGTGCTAACCATTATTTGCATAAGCAGAGGTTAATTCCGCCACGCCAGGTCAATAAATACACACACTATCTATGAGTTAACGGTCGATAGTTGCATAATTTGGTATAGATAATTATTATAATGTTCAATAAATACGCTCAATATCTATTAGTTAGCGGTCGATAGTCGCATAATTTGGTATAAATAACATGCATGCCCCTCCCCATATGGACTGTCAGTTGTAGTTGCAGCCATTGTGTGAATACGTTTCTATGTCCCCCACCACCTTGGTGGGAAACATATTGCTTTTGCCCTGTCTGTCTGTCTGTCCGTTGGTCTGTTTGTGCCAACTTTAAAATTTTGCAATACTGTTTGCGATATTGAAGATAGCAACTTCATATTTGGCATGCATGTGTATCTCGTGGAGCTGCACATTAAGAGTGGTTAAAGGTCAAGGTCATCCTTCAAGGTCATCTTTCAAAAAAACTAAATCAAAGCGGCGCATAAGGGGACATAGTGTTTCTGACAAACACATTTCTTGTTTGTCAATGTGACCTTGACCTTTGACCTAGTGACCTGAAAATTAATAGGGTCATCTTCCAGTCATGATCAATGTACACATGAAGATTCATGATCCTAGGCGTAAGCATTCTTGAGTTATCATCCAGAAACCATTTTACTATTTCGAGTCACTGTGACCTTGACCTTTGCCTAGTGTCATGAAAATCAAAAGGGGTCATGTGCCAGTCATTATCAATGTACCTATGACGTTTCATAATCCTAGGTGTAAGTATTCTTGATTTATCATCCGGAAACCATTCCTAGGCGTAAGCATTCTTGAGTTATCATCCGGAAACCATTTTAACTGTTTCACTGTGACCTTGACCTTTGACCTAGTGACCTGAAAATCAATAGGGCTCATCTGCCAGTCATGATCAATCTACCTATGAAGTTTCATGATCCTAGGAGTAAGCATTCTTAAGTTATCATCCGAAAACTACTTTATTATATCGAGTCACTGTGACCTTGACCTTTGACCTAGTGACCTGAAAATCAATAGGGGTCATCTGCCAGTCACGATTAATCTACCTATGAGGTTTCATGATCCTTGGCCTCAGCATTCTTAAGTTATCATCCGGAAACCATTTTACTATTTCGAGTCACTGTGACCTTGACCTGAGACCTAGTGACCTGAAAATAAATAGGGGTCATTTGCAAGTGATGATCACGGTACCTATTAAGTTTCATGATCCTAAGCGTAAGCGATCTTAAGTTATCATCCGAAAACCCTCTGGTGGACTGACCGACCGATCAACCGACAAACTGACGGACTGATCGACATGTGCAAAACAATCTAACCCTTCTCTTTCGAAGCGGGGCATAATAATAATATATAAAGTTCATTGTCAAATATCTCTAAAAACAACAGATGTAAGGCGTCCTCTGATTGGCTTACACTCAAGAGTCAGTAAAAACTGAACGTCGAATTACAATTGTGTACGTCGAAATACAAAAAATGTACTTCGACATACATATTTTCGTAAAAGTACCGTTCTCTTTTTATCTACTTGGTCTTTATCGACCCAAATGGTATGTCATAAGTGTGTATTCATACTATAGCCTTCAAGGTACTTATCCGATGTTTGAAGGAAAGGGCCAAGAATGTGCGATTGTGGGTCAAGTTCCCAAGGGGTACTACATCCCCGTACCCCCAATTTTTTTCGTACTTTAATATTGTAACCGAATTTTTTTTGGCATAATTTTTTCGTACCCACAATTTTCGTTCCAAAATTTGTTTTCGTACCCACATACACAACTGTGATGATGTAGATCTACTTAAATTGATGCTTTTATATCCATCCTCTTCAAAAGCATCGTCACACCAGTACTGTCAGTACTTTGATTTGTTTTCTAGCCACAGGAATTTAAAGCTGGTTCGGTTGCTGTGGTATAGTAGATGGGGTGTCTGCTAACTGGCTTAGTCACTGGGAGGTCTCTGTATTGATCCCTTAAGTGGGAGCATTCTTAACATAACCCTAAAGACATACTATGGCGTACTATTTGGGTTGAAAGTCAAGAAGACCTACAAGGTAGAAAGAGAAATGTACGTCGAAGTACAATAATTGTACGTCGACATACAAATATAAAATACACTTCGAAGTATATATTTTTACGTCAAAGTACAATTTGTACTTTGACATACATGTTTGTACTTCGACATACAAATTTTCTGAACAGCCAATCAAAACACTTGTCTCTTGAGCCGCTTTTCCTTCAGATTTATTCATAATAAATTTTTAAAATCACTTTTTTAATTGAGGACAAAATGAATAAAAATATCAGAATGGCAAAAAAAAACACATAGAAGTTTCAAGTATTTAATGCATTGAAATAGAGTATATACAAATTTGAAGAAGATTCAATTGTTACCTTTTTAAAATTAAAATTATTCAGCATATTGTGAGTATTTATTGATCATGCGGGGCGGAGTATCACGACCGCCCAGCGCATTACTGTGTAGGAAATTCCCAACGGTAACGAAACAGTTACCAAACATTAACGGGATAAATAATGTATAATAACTTCCCCGTTGGTCATATTTTGTGACAACCAAAACTTGCATAAGTCAGAGGTTAATTCCGCCACGCCAGGTTAATAAATACGCACAATATCTATAAGTTAGCGGTCGATAGTCGCATAATTTGGTATAAATTATAATAACAATTTAAAAAAATGTTCAATAAATACGCACAATATCTATGAGTAAGCGGTCGATAGTCGCATAATTTGGTATAAATAATAATAATAATAATAATGTTCAATGTCAAATATCTCTAAAAGCAACAGATGTAAGGTACCTTCTGATTGGCTAACACTCAAGGGTCGGTGAAAATTGGACGTCGAAGTACATTTCTCGTTCTACCTAGTAGGTCTTGTTAGCTTTCAACGTCATGGTACGTCATATAGACACTAAGTACTGGTCCTACCCAGGAAACAGTTTGTTTCATCAAATGTCTCAATTCAACTTGACAGCTTGCTAAAGCAGTTGCACTTAGCATACAGTACACTGATTTAACATAATCAAAATCATGTGATGTGTCAAATCAATTTTGATAGACAAATTTGACAGTTTGTTTTAATCCAATAAGTTTTAGACTGTCAAATAACACACACTACGTATTGAAAGCCATGCCTGGAGTTTTCGTCTGTATACCACTGACTTCATCAGAAGAATGATTTCTACTGTTGGGAAACGTAAACACTACTAATTGTCTTCTTATTTATTATCAATGTATAATTATGTGTAACAGCATAACAACATACTTGTTTCGCAATTAAAATATTTAATAAATACAGGTATCTTGCAGGTTTCTAATTATCTTTCCCGAACTATTGTTGAATAGTTTAAATTTTGTCGCCACTGAAAAACTAGCCATTTTGTAGCAATTCTTAAATCACAGTCTAAACTGCATACACTTAGCTCTATAGTTACAATTTGAATGCAAATATTAGAATGCATCATGTTATATAATCATCCATATTTTTTATTTAAACATTCAAATAACACATAACACAGTACATATATAAAAAGGTATGTGGTATTGTGTGGAGATACAAAACACTTCACATCATTTATTTGCACATAAAATAAAAGCTACAAAATAAGTAATACTAAAACACCGTCATCAACCTACAGTACAAGAATATTTACGTATATGAAATTACAAAGTGGTGTTATTTTATTACCTTTTACAAAATTAACAATGCTGGTTTTGTACTTGCCATAAAACATTTATCATGGATTAACAAGTAACAACCAATTTATTAATTACACAATAGAAAGGAAATCATATTAATTGCATTATGCATTTACTAATACAAGCTATTTGCTACTGCTTAGAATTACACTATTCTACCAAAAAATGATCACAACAGGTACTTAGTGCTTTTACATACTTGTGGTAAGTTTTGTATTACTAGTTTGACATTTATTGGCAGACACTTGTCAATATACAGACTAAATTTGCATGGAAACTGTCATATTTTTTCAGCATAATTGCCTTCAAATTGTTAATTTAACAACCCTTTGACAATGTTTGCACATCTGATCTTATTATACCATAGCTGATTTTTGTTTAAAGATAGACAGATATATAGACTTTTCATATTTCTATAAAAGTTCACACATGTTCCATCCAAGTAAACCTACAGAACTAATAAAGATCACCACAAATAATAACGGTGTGTATAGCTTGGAAATTTTGATAGTTCATGAATCCCTCCTTTGTTGATTTCTGTAAACCAAAACTGTCAGTTTTGCTCAATAGAATGGCTTGTGTGATGCCCAGCTCTTGCCTTGGCAGAACAGCTTCTAAAAACGGAAAACCAACAAATATCTTAAAATTTGATCAATAATGCAGACAATTTATAAATGTCTTGTTTTTGTTGATTTCGAATCTGGAAGATTTTTTTTAAGTAAGATTGTGGTACGAAAATCCAACGGTATCGGATTTTGTGGTTTAGGCCAAAACTTATTATAGTGATATGTAACCTTACGGGATATCGGTAAAGTGCGAGCAGACGAGGTGTAAATATTAAAAAATTGAAGCTAAAAGACTAAAAAGTTAGATCGGAATATCTTTAAATTTTGTGAATAAATGTGTTGCTGATGGATAACAACGACAACTTACCAGAATATTGCTCATGATCACACGTATAACTTCTTTCTGAGAGCAAATGGAAAATGCGTCACGAATTCTGACAAATAAACAGTAGGGTGTCGTTATTGAAATACCGCGAGAATACTGGAAGAATAGAGATGCCAACTATGTTTAAAACAAATAATTTTTTAACAAGCGTTTGTGATTTGTCAGGATAATAATCACACTAAGATATCAAAAAGATCAAAGCAAATAAATTCGACAGAAATCTTAGATTCGGCAATATATTTAAGACGGGTTATGTTCACGTAAATTGGTTTGGTAAAGACTGTCACTATATGTACTGAACCAGTCTTCGGCTTATACCCACTGAAGATGAGTATTCAGGGGAGATAATTGAGTAATGACTTTATTCTGGAACGGTTGCGAAGAAAAACAAATAATGCGAGAATATTTAGTGCGATTCGCCACACAATTATGATGTCATTGATATAATTTTTCCTGAGGTATGTATTTACATGTGATTTAGCATATGTCAAAGTGTTTTTGATTTGCTCAAGGTCATAAATAGCATCGCGAAAATATATGTCGCGTGGCAAATTTTATTGAGACGCATCCCTTAGACCCTATGTGGTATTCTTATGTAATTGTATGTCTTAATTCCCATATGTATGAACGGTCAACGCGGCTTTTGCCCGTATCACTTAAAGGGGCCTTTTCACGTTTGGATAAATTGACAAAATTGAAAAAAAAGTGTTTCAGACAAAGATCTAATATGATTATAGGTGCTACCTAATTTACTTGCAAAAGCTTTTTTGATAACCATGAATTTTTAATAAATAATATTTTACATTAATGTGTTCAAAATAGTATAATTGTTTCAAAAATAAAGTAATGCATCCAAAAAAAATAAATATTCAAACAAGTAACATGTTCCAAGCTTTAAGATCTAGCATCTTATAATTTTGTGTGTTTTCTAGCCGCATGAACTTAAAGCTGGTTCGGTTGCTGCAGTATAGTGGATATGGTGTCTGCTTAGTAACTGGGAGGTCTCTGTATTGATCCCTTAAGTGGGAGCGTTCTTTAGATCACTCTTAAGACACTAAGTACTGCTCATTGTCGGTTTTGGTACTACTTAAATGTACCCGGGGTACTCTTAAGTATACTTAGATGTACACCTGGTACAGAAAAATTACTGATATGTACCCGGTAATTCTTACGCTAAAAAAGTCATTGTCTTTCTTGGGTAAGCCGCTAGCAGAAGCATGTAAATGATGTAAGTATATATATTCAGTACATAAATAAAAAGGTGTGTGGTATTGTGTTGAGATGAAAAACGCTTCACATCATTTATTTGCACATAAAATAATAGTTACACAATCAATAATACTGTCATCAACATACAAGAATATTTACATATATGAAGTTCCAAAGTGATGTTATCTTTTGAAAAACTGTGGAATCAATGAAGTTACATTTTATTACCTTTTAAAAAATTAACAAGAAATGGCGCTGCAGAGGCCGACGCGTTTCCCTCCGCCGCATGTTTGACCCAGGGACGCCCCAGAGTTGGTAATGGGGCCATGCATAGTTAAGATTGACCATATTATCATAAGAGAAGTTCAGTATCAAATTAGAAGTGAATCGGTTTAGAAACGAAGAAATTATAGTAAAGGAAATTTTTGGTGGGTGTGGCCTTTGTGGGCGGGGCGCTCCAGGGTTGGTATAAATGGGGCCATGCTAAGTTGAGATTGACCGTACTGTCATAAGAGAAGTTCAGTATCAATTTGAAGTGAATCGGTGTAGAAATGAAGAAATTATAGTAAAAGGCAATTTCGGGTCGGTGTGGTCTATGTGGGCGGGGCGTTGGTAATGGGGCCATGCATAGTTGAGATTTACCGTATTGTCATAAGAGAGGTTCAGTATCAATTTGAAGTGAATCGATGAAGAAATGAAGAAATTATAGTAAAAGGCAATTTTGGGTTGGTGTGGTCTATGTGGACAGGGCGCCCCAGGGTTGGTAATGGGGCCATGCATATTTGAGATTGACCGTATTGTCATAAGAGAAGTTCAGTACCAATTAGAAGTGAATCGGTGTAGAAATGAAGAAATTATGCATAAATTATAGTAAAAGGCAATTTTGGGTTGGCGTGGTCTATGTGGGCGGGCGTCACAGGATTGGTAATGAAGCCATGCATAGTTGAGATTGACCGTATTGTCATAACAGATGTTCAATATTAATTTGAAGTAAATCGGTTTAGAAATGAAGAAGTTCATGTAAAATAACATAAAAAATGAGTGACAATCTCTGACCCGGCCCCACCCAATAACTTTTGACCAAGGGGTCAAATCAAAATTCCAAATAGTGCAGGGTCGCACATATGCCCAAAGCTACCATGTGTGTAAGTTTCAAGGTTCTAGTGCTTATAGTGTAGGAGGGGATAGTGGCCAGGACGGACAGACGGATTGAAGACGGAGATAACCACAATATCCCCACTTTTTCTCCGAAAAGCGTGGGGATAACAATTCTGATTTTGTACTAGCGAATAATATTTTTTTTCATGGAACAATAAATAACAACAAATTTATTAATTACACAATAGAAAGGAAATCATATTAATGGCATTATGCACTAACTAAACAAGCTATTTGCTACTGTTTAGAATTACACTATCTCACTAAAAATGATCACAACAGGTACTTAGTTCTTTTACATACTTGTGGTAAGTTTTGTATTACTAGTTTGACATTTACTGGCAGACAATTGTCAATATACAGACTAAATTCGCAAGGGAACCTTCATATTTCTTCAGCAGCATTGCCTTCAAATTGTTAATTTCACAACCCTTTGACAATGTTTGCACATCTGATCTTAAATGCCATTGCTGTTTTTGTTTATAGATAGACAGATATATAGACTTTTCAAAGTTCTATAAAAGTTTACACATGTTCCATCCAAGTAAACCAACAGAACCAATAAATAATAAGATCACCACAGCAAATAGCTGTGTGTATAGCTTTGAAACATCAATAATTCAGGAATCCCTTCTTTGTTTATTTCTGGAAACCAAAACTGTCAGTTTTGCTCAATAGAATGGCTGGAGTTGTGTGATGCCCAGCTCTTCCCTTGGCAAACAGCTTCTAAAAACGGAAAACCAACAAATATCTTAAAATTTGATAAATGCTGCAGACACTTTCTAAATGTCATGTTGTTGTGTTTTTTTCATTTCGAATCTGGAAGATTTGTAACGAAAAATTTCGGTACGAATATCCAATGGTATTAGATTTTGTGGTTTTAGTCCCAAACTTTACATAGTATAGCCTTTCGGGATATCGGCCAAGTGCGAGCAGACGAGGTGTAAATACGTTTAAAATAAGCTAAAAAACTAAAAAGTTAAATCGGAATATCGTTAAATTTTGTGAATAAATGTATTTCTGATGGATAATAACCACAACTTACCAGAATATTGCTATGATAGCACGTAAAACTGCTGTCTGAGAGCGAATGGAAAAAGCGTCACGAATTCTGACAAGTTAACAGTAGGGTGTCGTTATTGAAATACCGCGAGAATACTGCTAGAATATAGATGCCAACTATAATGTGTAAAACAAATTATTTTTTAACAAGCGTTTGTGATTTGTCAGGATGATAATAACAATAAGATATCGAAAAGATTAAAGCAAATAAATTCGAAAGAAATCGGAGATTCAGGTAAAACATTTTAGCGGGTTATATTTACCAAAATTATGTTTGGTTAAGACTGTCACTACATGTAGTGAACCAGTCTTTGAGACATAACATGAAGAAGAAGAGTATTCAGGGGAGATAATTGTGTAATCTTAATTCTGAAACGGTCTCATATAGCGGACAAAAACATATAATGGGAGAATATTTAGTGCGATTCGCTACACAATAATGATGTCATTGATATATTTTTTCCTGAGGTATGTATTTACATGTGATTTAGCGTATGTCAAAGTGTTTTTGATTTGTTCAAGTTCATAAATAGCATCGCGAAAATATATGTCGCATGGCAATTTTTTTTCAGATGCATCCCTTCGTGTACTTTTATGTCTAAATTTCCAGATGTATGAACGGTCAACGCCCGCTTCGCGGTCTTTTGCCAGTTTTAATGGTATATTAATAGATCTTTGTTTCAGATTCGCAAATGTTCGTTTTAGTTATTATATTTGTGAGGAATACTGAACATTTACAATGCTCTAAAATAGCCAGTTTTTGCATCTTTTGACGCTTTAAAAACCCAAAATTTATAAAGCGTAATTGCAACGCGAAACGAATTAATAATTTGGAGAGTTCTGTTGTTGTGGATATATTTGTGAAACTACGACGATTGCTTATATAAAGCTTAAAATACATCTGATATAGACGAGTAAATGCGTGACGTCACGCGCACCTGCAAAGTTTAGACTCCTCCCACTGATTGGCAAAAAGAGATGAATTCATATAAGCGCATATAGAGACGGTGAACATAATCATCGATTTTATTGATAATCATGCACTATATCAAATAGTATTTTATAAATTATGTATCTGAATAAAACATTAGCATGCAAGGAAATGCATTTTAGGAACGATTATATTGTTGTATTTATTTGTTTTTACTAAAAACGACATCGTTAGTAGAACACAATCTACGAGCTCGGTATGTGATTACCACAAAGATCTCGATCTCTACTTAGCACATCATTTTAGATTTTTTTAAATCTCAGAAATGTCAATGCTTTAAGAATAAATTACATTTAATGAAAGAACACAATTAAGGATAAAAACAAACAACAAATAGATCGATTTTATGTACGCAACATATAGTTCTGAATTGAACCTTAAAATGTCTTTCAATCATTGTCTTACCATGTTACACATTAAATAAATTCTCTCGATAAATGTAATTGTTTTTATTTAATAGTTCACACACATTTTGACACTGTTTGTTTCATCATATTTAGCCCGGTGTTTAATTGTTCATCAAAAACCGATTTTCTCCATGATCGAATACTGTCCAAACAGTTACAAAGTAAACATGGTGTCATAAACCCAGGGACCTATACTTGGGGTGCCTGCATAAACCACATGTGGCAGATGATTTTATGGTCATTAAACACAATTTATGATACCTCCATGTTATCTCTTGGCATATTGAGCAGTCATTTAACCCAAATTTTAAAGCCAAAATACGTAACAGTTGCTTTAATAAAATATGTCAACATTTAAAAAAAAGGAAGATATATTCGTCCGAAATGAATTAGCAGGATTAAGTGTATATATATATATATATATATATATATATATATATATATATATATATAAATACTATCGCGACCGTTGGGCGAAGCCGAAATCCAGTTTTGCAGAGTTAAGTCGACCTCGACCATTATGGCGAAGGCGACTTAATTTTCGTAATTAATTATTAATTATCTGTCGACGATTACGGTTTGAAACTTTGTACATTGATACAGTTCGACCTAGCAAATATTTAAATACATTTGAAGACGTTTTCAAATGTTAAATGAATTTTTCATGATTTTTTTTTAAAATAAATATGTATATGGTTATAAAATCCAGGCTTAGGGCGAAATTTAAAATATGTGGAATTTATTCTCAAAAACTAATAATATATGTTGTGGGTTTGACCCTGTAAAGATTGTTTTTCGAACGCCGCCTTTGATAGTGCAGTTTATATAACGTTGGTTAGTTGATTTAGGCTTAAGAAATACATTTCAAAATTTCGACTTGTCCAAAAACACAGAGTTTTCTTTTCTAAACCGGAAACCGCTACGCAGTGAATGTTAGCAATCATAGCACCTTAATGTTGCTTTTGAGTAAAAATTCATGCATTACTGTTCTCAATGGTAAAGTTATTTTATTCAAATTTAAACAATATAAATACGACAACGCCATAATAAAATAACCACAACCGGTTTAGTCTTATTGTTGATCCAATTTCAGATTGATTGCGCGAAAATGATATAATTGGTACTATTTAATACTTTCTAGTGATGATGAATGTTTCTCCCTTGATTATTTTATGCAATTTCATAATTGTTGTGTTCTGGATTCATTAAAACGAATATGCTGCACTGTCACTTTATTATATGAAGGGCAATATTATGACAGTTTAAGCATCTTCTCTTACATTTGATGTTTTTATTTGTTAAAGAAATAGCATTATGTCGAATATGTGAACGCATCTTTCTTTTGCCGCCGAAAAAGAGTCTCATTATAAACCATATGTAATCGATTTAATGTTCATTCTTATGAGTTTTGGATTATTAGAGTGCTATACTGCCAGGCAGCTTGAGTTTCACCCCCTTACATTTCATAAATAGAAGACAATACAAATATCGACATATCAACAAATAATGAAGTAAAATTACAAAAACCGTTGAACCTGTATTAAGCAGCCATCTATGGGAAGCAGCAGATCTGACCAATTAGTGCAGGTGGCTGCTTAATAGAGGTGCATTTGCACTATATAAGGTCATTTTGGAAATCAAAATTGTGCTTGCTTATGACAAGTGTTTGAAAACAGAGGTGGCTACTAACACAGGTTGTACTGTAGTTATTTCAAACGTATGAATTTTCAAAGATTAGAACGTCTAAATGTGTAACTGTGTCCTAAATAATGTGTATGGTATCGCCGTATTGTTGTACAAAATGCATAATTTATAGTATTCATAAATAAACATTAAAATTAAGAAAAAATCAAAGCAGGTAATACAAACTATTGCTTTCAATGATCATGTTTTCCACAAATATACACTCTAAGACAATGCACAATTTTACACAAAAATACTGCAACATGCTTAAATTGGCAATAATTTCTAACGCTTTATTAATCTGTAAAGGATTTTAAACACACATGGTAGGCATATATTCAATTCACGAAACTAGTTCCATTATAGTTTGCGCATGTGTTAATTTCCAGCATTAGGTAGAATTTTCTCGAGTATAAAGCATTGAGACAATCAGTTTACCTTGTATAGGTGGTATTTCTAGGTTTTATTGTAAATTATTTTATATAAATAGGATATTGATAATATGATTTATTGTTCATAGTATTAAGTGTTTGTTTTTTCCTTATTAGTAGACTTCTACGCTTCTCTCCGGGATATTCACAAATATGCATTAAACACGTAATCAAACCAGTATTATGTCTAAATGTCTGAACTCGTATTCCTTTCTTCTAATTTCAATCAATGTTATCCAAATGAAAGATCTACAATCACAAAGGTATTCAAATAAAAACATTGTATTTACTGCATGTAAATAGATTTAATTCGGAACTCGCACGCTGTGGGTTTTTCCGATTTCTGAGCGCACGGGAGGTACAAACATTGTCATTAATACAGTAATGACCAGTAACGTCGATATCCGATTTGCTTCCCATTCAGTAGTGGATAATACGTATTTAAACGACAGTAGTGTTTCTTTAAGGAAATGTCAAAATTCAAGTATTTTGTTGTTATATAATATTATTATTATCATTGATAATTACACATAACAAATCTAATAAAATTAAACACGATCGAGATTAGTTCATTTAAAGAAAAAATGATTAAATCATGGTATTTTTTATCAACTATAACGAACGTTTGAGCAGAAAAGTGGTGTTGACTATCAGCGATAAGAGAAATTATTGATTCACTCTCTTTTAAAATATGCTAGTCAGCTTTTGTTTGTACCTAACGCGTGTGCTCAAACATCGGAAAAACCCAGACATGAGAGTTCCGAATAACAACTATTGTCAGCACTTCGACTGTTCGGCATTTTTATTAAAACGTGGCAACAAATATGAAAGATGGTGCATATTAAACATTAGAAATATCATATTAATCATTGTTAAAAAAGTTGGGATGTGTGGCTTATTCGTCAACATTTTCTTCAGAAAACGACGGACGTTATTTCCCAAACTCACCGAAATGCGTACAAATGACAAACAAACACAACGCCAAAAATTTATACAAAATAAAATTAAACGGCCACTGTTTCGATAAAACATAGATCTATTTAAGCTTTTGAATTCGTTTTACATGTGCGAAATGTTCATGAGCTATTTTAGTGTTACCGGTATCTTTGTTTTAAAGCGTCATTATGTAGTTTATGCTTATGTCATAGACCATATATCATACATTGTATTTTACGAGAAAAATAAAATGCGTATGATGATCAAAATAAAATGCGTCCGGAGAGTTTGAAGTTAATACCCTAGTGACATTGATGCAACAACAACTTCACCAGAACAAAGAAGAAAACAAACATGGGATATATGCTAAAAGGTATGGTGCTAACTAAAACGGTGTATGAAATGCTCCCTTATGCTGGAATTGTTTACACAATGTCCTTTGAAAACAGATATTGATATAATATGTTAATAATAATAATAGTTTCGTAATGCGAATACATGCTAAAAATATAATTTCAAATGTGTGAGTTTATGCTTTTTAAGAGGACGCATCAAGTCACTGGTTTGACCATCCGTTTCCTCGCCATTTCGTCTGTTCGTCCGTCCCTAATCACTTCCAGAAACTATTGAATCCGTTGTATTCAACTATAAAACATCGTGAACTACCAAGAGGAGATGCGGATTTAGTATTATCGTTCCGGGTCAATTATATCCATCTGACTTATGTACTTTGAATATTTCTGCAATATACATAAACATTCCTCGCCAGTTCTGAGAAACAACTTAACGGTTTTTATGGAACTATAAACAGCCTTCAGTACAATATATGATGCGCATTTCTACATGTAGCTCCGGGGAAATGATTTATGTTTGAGTAATTGCTCTTTAAAGATTTCTACATTTTACATAAATACTTTTTCTTTTCTACATTAATTCAGGTAACTTTATTGTTGAGGCATAAAAAAACAACTCTACAAATGTTACATTTTCCAACCAATTTGTACGTGAAAGGGATCTATTGGTGTATCAGACAACAATATATAATATTGAATGCCTATTCTTTCATTAAAATGGACAACAACAAAAACGCATTAACATATTAGCAAATAGAAAAGATCAAGTTAAAATATGAATTCCAAACGAATGCATACTGATAGATTAACACGTCTGAATGCTCTACTGTGATCAAAATAATTGGTATTGTACCGCCGTATTTTTATGTGAATGCATATAGTACTCATGAATATACATTACATTCAGATAGTGTATATTTACTTCAATGCAGATGTGTCCCACTAATGTACACTCTAATTATTAACGAACAATTCACACACAAATACTGCTAAATGCTTGATAATCTAAAGTTCATAGAAATACCCAAAACGTTGATTGGGCAGTGTGTTGTCATTATTACTCATAATAAGTTATGATAACTGGCATTACGAGAAGACTGATTTGAAGTACAGCTTTATATATAAGAAAGTTGTAATTAAAATTTTCAGCATTCAATACAGAATATTTATTTTCATTTATAGTTGTATGAAGTTACGTTTGGTAAAAATGTTAGAAATTACATTTAGCTACATATGCATTTTGTTTTATGAATTGAAAATTGCAAATTATTCATAATTATTTCCAAACACAACTTTCTAGTTATCAGCATAACAATGTGATGATAGGCTACGTTGGTGTGTATTTTTAAGTTTGTTAGGTCCCCCCCCCCACGCGTAAAAAAGTTTTTTGTTTCAACTAATATTGCCAAAAAGGAGGATATGTACGTCGGCCTAACGTTTTAATTTGACAATTGTTTTACACTATATTTTATACTATACACACGCTATTTTGAAACGTCAAAAAACTTGTTAAGGGTCGGTTGCAAAAAATAGGGACGGTCGGATCAGTGGAAACAAACAACTTGATAAAGCTTTTGTGCGGACCAAGCTCAAGTCCCAGCTCTCCTATCTATTCAGTGTACACTCATGAAAGTTGGGCTAACGTTTGAAAGATTTTCAGCAACTTTAAATGAAAGATATTTTGATGTCGTCTTGTGCTGTGGGAGCGGTGCGGGGTACCCGGAGGAAACCCCCCCTTGTTCGGTATGATGACCACAAACAAAGCTCAAATGCACCAGGAGCAGGAATCAAATCCGGGTCGCCTAAGTGATAAGCGAGTGTGCAAACGAGCGTTCCGATAAAACGATAAAGATTAATACATTTTACCCGACGGCATGTTCCGGTTTTCCACGAAGAACGCGATAACGTCCGACGAATTTTCTTTTATGTTTGACACAAGTGAGTGCATACTTATAAATGTTTCATTTAATGGTTGGTTGATTGATATATCGATTGGTTTATAATTACAAATCAAATGCAGCTACTGAAGATGTAGACTTCTTTTCATTTTTTACGCAAATCTCCACATCGCTGTTTGACAGGAAATAAACTAATGGTGCACTGTTACTTAAAATAAAATTTAGCATAAAAACAAAACATGCGTATCATAATTTCGTTCTCGATTGGTGATAATTTATAGCAATAAAGTGGAAGGCTACTCAAAAGTATGAGTTTAAATGCCCACATCTTCAAAAGAAACACAAACAAAATGTGCCGATTTCAGTTTACATAACTGGAAATAAGCACCAATTTGTAAGACAGAAGAGTGCGACGGTTATGTCGTCAGTGTTTGAATGGCATTTGTTCAGATGAGTCATATAATTATCGTATTACGTATATTCATCCTTTTGAAGAAATTTGTTCAAGGACCCATTGGCTTTAGTGGAAACCGAGAAAAAACAAAGTGACATTAACAGCTACTCATAAAGCTATTTCAAGAAAAATGTTTCACCACTTAAGAAGTCCAATTCATTGTTCTCAATACTGAGCGAATTGTACATTCTTTCCTCAAAATCCATTCGATGTTGATATAAATAATTACACTAGGCTTGTTATTGTTGTACTATTGCTCTAAAATAATACCATTAGCGCCATTTTGATAGATTCGCACATTTCCAAATACTGTAAGTAATTTATTTAAAGCGACAAAATGCTTTACGCAAGGCTACAGACCACAGTTACTTTTTGGAAAAGTTTTAGTACATGCATTTAACATGGTGTTGGTCTATCTTTATTTTAACGGCTTCAATTTCTAACATTAAGGTTTATTCCTCTTTTCGACTGAATACTAGGTAACATCCCAAAAGCGCTTGTAAGTACATGTAATTGAATAATTGAAAAGGAGCTCCAAAATATAATTAGAGCTAGAAAAAGATGTTCAATAAATATCAACTGTTTATGCTGAGAGGAATTTCATATGATTCAAAAACAATCAGCACAATTATATGCATTTACAATAAGTAACCAGATCATCGGATAGATTTTGCGTTGAGATGCTGCTACGTTTGTTGAGCTGTAGTTAATATAATGATTGTAATCAGTATACGTATATATTATTCATTCGAGCATAGGCATAGGAAAATAAGCTCATACGTCGACCTTATACTGGTTTTCAAACAGAACTTCAAAGTAAGATTTTGACTACAATTAAACTGCTAACAGGGTTGAAAAATAATGAAAAATAAAGCGCAGTATTAAGTACGATTTTTATTGAAAGTACTAAACTTAAATGTAAAAAGACTTCAGATGGTCTCAAGGTGTACAAATGTACAAATGCACCATTCCATAAAAACGTACGAAAAATAGAAATGCTCTTGAGACATCTGCTCCCTAATGCTAGAAATGCATACAAATAGAAACTGTTCTTTCAATATAAATAAGTAATACTCCAGCTGCCCAAGATGTGTCGCTCTCTCAACAATTAACATGCTTAGTCCTTTGTACATGGCAAATGACCAACTGCCAAAACAGCACGGCATACTACGTAAGAACACACAAAAAATGCAAACGTCATTGAATAAAGCTGGGATCAATGCCTTGGAAAGGTAAACGATAAGCATTGTGGTTTAAACAAGTTTGTGGGTACTGGAAACTCACACTTTGCACAGCGATCTTCAAACAACATATTAGTGTAAATAGAAATTTACCTCGTATGATCGTTAATAAAAATAAAAGGAAACAATGGAGAACGCATGTGTTCAATCGAGTTACGATTCAATTAATCAATGTTCAGAAATAACCAGAGCAACAATTACATTGTAACAACTTTCTGAGACACATTGCAATGTAAGAATGAACAAATATCAGTTACTTCTTGTTTAGGTCAAAGCATCTTTGTGCAAGTGCTAGAAGAAGAGAGACGATATTGTGGTTGTTAAGACCCAACTTGTACCGATTGGTTGTGTATGCATATAGAACAGAAGAATTTCAAAAATAATAAAAATATATAAATATAGCATAAAAATAACTGAATAATGTTATACTAATGTTTTACCAATCAACAGAAAGTAACTATTAGGTAAAATATATGTGTTAACCATATTAAATGTAACGACGCTAAGAGAGTAAAATATTAATTACTACAAATGTAAAGTCATTTTTGGATTAAAAAAGCATTAACAATTAGAAACGTGTATTAACTTCAATGATGAGGAGAGCATATTTACGACAAGTGCCAGGGATCTATGATCACGTGATACATTGTTGTGGTACTTCAACGGAATAAAATGGTGTCTATAACGACAGAACGGGTATTTGTTTTTTTGTTTTTGCTTTTCAAAAACATTAAATAGTACGAATGTTTCTTGCAGCACATAATCTAAGCAACAATATTACGAATCCATAGGCGCTTAACTTGTCTGTGTACTCACTGTCGTTTTGGAGATTACACTGCAGAGATTGTTCAAGTGAACGGATATTTTGTCAACGATAGCCGTAAAACTAATAAGCCACAAACTATAAAACGACCATATCATGTCTGTTTTAATAAATTTGAGAACACAATAGCGTAAAAACAGAATAATTTAATACCGGTATTTGTGTAGTAAAGGCAATTGGTTTGATTCTCAAACAATTTAAAACCATTTAAGTGCATTTTATGCAGGGCTAAAATAGATTTTGTGGAGCGTAATCGATTGTTCAATACACATGTTTGTTTTTTAATTGTTTTAAAAACTTAATTGTTCGTGATTTCATTGAATATTTTTTGGTTGATATCAGTCATTGATGACCAAAAACGGCTTCGCTTCTACAGTCCTATATTAATTCCATTATCGTTATTTATCATATAGGTATCATATAAAGTTCAGATGCAACTCGTTACGAAAACAGGCTTCCATTGGACAGCAACAGTTTCCAATGATTAGTGAATAGAAATAGGACTGCCAGGTCGTCTAGAGCATTACCAGTGACAGAACACACTTTAACACAATCCAGTATGCATATATAACTTTTCAAACCAAGTTGTCTCAGACAGTTTCAAATAAAAAATAGATGTGTCCATAGGACACGAATACCGCGCTGATGAACGCTTATCACAAAATTGGGTATTACTTTCCAAGTAACGCTACAGACAGAATCCAAGTATTAAAACTTACAAAGGACAATTACACAGTGTGCAATGTAGTGTTATTGTTCTGTTATACAGCACTTTTTGTTCAATGATTTCCTTCAGCCTATGGAGTAACAAGTTAATATCACTTAAAACTTCAAGTTATGCTACAGACAAAAGGCAAGCAAAGCATTAAAACTTGGTTCCTTTGCACTGCACTTCTTCTCAAGGATATTTTTTGCATATGAAGTTTCAAGTCTATATCACTTATAGTTTTCAAGCAATGTTCATGACAAAAAAGAATAACATTTACAAAGGGCAATTACTAAAAAATATGCAAGAAATGGCAATGGTTATTTTGCACTGCAATCCTCCTCAATGATATATTTAAGCCTATGAAGCTTCTATTCAATATCACTTATATCCTTCACCGCGGACGGACGGACAGAAGTGACTCTTATAACCCTTCACCCATTCTAATTTTCAAGTCTATATCACGAACAGTTTTCAATTAATCATGAAAACCCAAGTATACAATTAAAAATGGCAATAACTAGAAAAGATTAATTGTTCTTTTGCACTGCACCTCTCAATTATGTCTTTCAGCATATGAAGTTTTAATTCAATATCACTATAAGCTTTCACCACGAACGAACGAACGGGCAGACGGACGGACGGACACAAAGGGGTGAATCTTAATGCCATTCACCTATTCCAAGTTTCAGGTCTATATCACGTTTAGCTTTAAAGGCGATATTATTATAGCGACATTTGAACACAGTCGCTTCGTTTGTCACCCAAAATGTCGTGTTTCGATTCGTGTGTCGTGTGTCGCGGTGTAAAATTAGACCGCGACACACGACATTCGAATAAAAAGGGCGACATTTGAATAATAAAATGTCGCGTGTCGCTTCGTGTGTCGCCCAAAATATCGTGTGTCGCTTCGTGTTTCGTCCTTTGACAATAACGACCCACGAAGCGACGCACTATATTTTGGGCGACACAGGAAGCGACGCGCGACATTTACCACGATATATCGCCTTTTGGGCTACCTACAAAAGGGCGACATTTGAATAATAAAATGTCGTGTTTCGATTAGTGTGTCGCGCAGATTGTCATTTGTATGGTGATGTAGGGACCTATACAAACTGCTTGACATATTGAATATTTCTGCTGAAAAACAATTCATGTTCTTGTTTTATTTGTCTAGCAAATAAAAGTAGTGTATGGTAAAGCTCGTAAGTGGTGTGCCTTTAAAACTTTAGGTCTTACTCTTTAACGAATTATGTTATTTTCTCTTGAGAAAACACTTAAGGAAAAACATTACAATAGAGCTATATCCATTCACATATAAATATACAACTGATATGGAGCGATTTATTAGTTCTTGTACTACGAATTGACTGAGGATGTTAGGTTTTTGGTATTTGTCTGTGTGATTTTAAATATGTTTAAATAGTAAACTATATATATATATATATATATATGATAGAGTTAATGCTAAGTTAGCTTCATTTACAAACTTCCATTAAAACTGTATGCCCGGACATGCGCACAGTATATGCAATGACATATTTACATGTACGTCACCGAAGCTGTTTACATGTATATACAGCATTATCGTGTTACATAGAATTCTAACAAATGAAACACGATTGCGATTAGTTCATCTAAAGAAAAATGATTATTCGTGGTATTTGTATAAACTATAACAAACATTTGAGGAGAAAAAGAGTAGTATGTAATATTTAAAAAAAAGAAATTGTTGATTCACTCTCGTTTAAAATATGCGAGCCAGCTTTTGTTTGTACCTACCGCGCGTGCTCAAATATCGGAAATACCCAGACCGGATATTTCCGAAAAACAACTATTACAACCGTTTGCCGCTGTAGTCATTCACAACACAGAGGTATTACTCGCTGACCCGCACGTGCATGCGTAATTGAAACAGTTATACCGGTCAGTGATGCAGAATTAAAACAAATACGGTGAGAAGCGCAAACTGGCAAAATACTTTAAGGCCGTAAAAAGTCATTTTAGATTTAAAATGAACGAATTATCATTCAAAAATGGTAGTATCTTCAAAGTGCGTTTGCTAGTCACCCGACAAGCTGATCAGGGAGGTAAAAGACACCCCTTTGGCTGCAAGAAAAAAAGAACTCTGCGCTCTACATAGTATGTTTTGGCAAAAATGTCAGACTAAATAACAAAATATGCACTTGCATGTCCAATGTGCGATAAATACCGACCGAATGCGAAAGAACATCTACTACCGCATGCAATTCCTTAACGTCCATGGCGAAATGTGCCATTTAATTTGTTTGCATTGAACAACAAGTTGTCGTTGCTTGCAGTCGCCATTTATAGATCAATTCGTATGAGTGCACTTCAAGCATAAGTGTTATTCACAAACTCAACGTACACTTAAGGTAACGCATCCGTAATGATTTCCCGCGATTTCTTCAAAGATCGAAGAGTCTTATTGCCTGTTTACTTATGGATATCTAATTTCAACAGGTTGTGTGACGTTCGTGGCCGAGAGGTTAAGGCGATAGACTAGAAATAATTTGGGATCTTCCCGCGCAGGGTCGAATCCTGCCGACAACGCATACTTTTGCGACGCGTTTTATTTCTTTTCTAACGTAATTTGATTTAGTATAGCATAAAAGCTATGTTTATTGTTAAATATGTCGCAATTGTTATCATTTGTTTAATGTAATTTTTAAAATTACATAACGTTATGGCTAAATTGGGTGATTAACAGCTGAAAATACGAATCATGCATGTTGCATTTTTATTTTTATTTCAAAAAGTAAACTGTAAATCTGTATATTTCTTGGTGTGTTTGCTGTATATACTGTATCTATAAAAACTCACTTCAAAATATTACATAAATGACACTATTTTGAATTTTATGACACTTTGTTTTTAACCAACTCAATTTCTACTTTGCTGAAACCACTTACATTTCATGGCGCTCTGCCATAGATACCATGTTATAAAAAATGTTTGTAAAAGAATATAAAGAAGTGAACCTTCAGCTGCTGGAGCAGTATTGCATTCTCATTATATACAATTAGTTGGTCCTTTATTTAAGGCAAGTGACCAATTGCCTTAACAGTACAAATCAGCACAATACAAAACAACATAAACACATATAAGAATAAAGCTGGGGTCACCGCCTTGGAACGGTCAATGCAAAGCATTGGGGGTTTAAACCGGTTTTAGAGCGCTCAACCTAACACTTGGCCCAGCAATATTCATGATACTTATAAGTGAAAATAAAATTAAACATCATAGCATTGTAGCTCAAATTAAATAATAATAAAAGGGAATTAAAACACATTTAATTTAATTACCATTTTATTACTCAATGGTTACTATAGTGTTTTTCCCAGGCCATTTTAGCGTGGCAAAAAGCCACGCCGCCCTCCCGGATCGCCACTCTGCCCTTTTTAAAGGCAAATTTCGCCACGCGCCCTTCTTTTCAAAGGCAAATTTCGCCACGCGCCCTTATCGATAACATCTTTATTGCCTTACGATCTAACTTGGTCCGCAAAATCAGCTTCCTTCATTGTCTGTGACGCTCCGACTGTGCTTGATTTACTCGAGAGACGTCAACGTCTAATCGACTACATTAATCGAGTAAATTTAATCTATAACAGTGCTCGATTTACAGGTAGTCAAACTGACTGCTCCAAAGCTGTGAATTAGTCATGCGTGAATAACCCCGTGTCAGTATCAATCGATAATGCCGGAGGCTATGTTATACCAAGCGCACTTTTCGATCGGCAATGTGTACTCCTCCACTATAAAATCATTACTTCGGAGACTTTTGATGAAAAACTCGATGTTATTCTCGTGGCAATTGTGCATTGCATGCATTCTTCAGTTATATCAATATAAAGAAGTGAAACTCGATGTTATTCTCGTGGCAATTGTGCATTGCATGCATTCTTCAGTTATATCAATATAAAGAAGTGAAACTCTAGCTGCTGGAGCAACATATATTTTTACGCATAATTACATTTAAAATCACAAACAAATTTATTCTTTATCGTTTTCGTCTTTAAGATAATTAGATCTAATTATTAAAATAATTACTGAGGCGTATACTAATTTAACAAAATGCGAATCGCGTATACGATTTAACGTTGCTATGCGCACCTGGCGCTTACATCAATTGACATTTTATCAACATGGCGGACTATACAGAATTAAATTGTGACTCGGCAAAAATGGCAAATAACGTCGTAAACGATCGAATTAACGATGGAGATTATACATTAAGAAGGAATTGATGAAATGTCTGTGATAATCAACGATGAATAAAAATGTTTTAGATAGCAACAACATTATTTATTTATTTGTAATCTACTCGGTGGATGTATGTCACGGAAACGAGTGTTTGCATATTGTTAGCGATCAATTTACTCGCAATGTTATTTTAAACATCCGTCAAGATTATTGTTAGAAAATGGGATAAGACAAACATGGTTTCATTTATATGTTAGTGGATCTGTGTATAATCAGATTCATATTCATATATTGCTTTATTATGTTTGTCGTGCTGTACAGTTTATTGAAACAACATGGAACTTAAATGTACATTGCAAGGTAAATATATTAATATAAATCATAGTAAGTTAAATACATCTATTACCATTAAATGTGCTTGTTTATATGTTATTTTTTCCACAACTGCTTCTGATGCGATTACATGTTTCCCCGTAATTCAGGTATTCCGGGAACGTTTTTGCCCTTTTTTGCCTAAACTGCGCGCTAAAATGCCCTTTTTGAAAGTAATGCGCCATGCCCCTTTGCCCTCCTGGGAAAAACACTATGGTAGGAAAGAGACCAGAGCAACAGAGTAACAATTTTTTGAGGAACGATGAAATGAAACTACGAACTAGTGTCAACTACGTCCCTTCTTTTTAAAAAAAGATTTAAGAATATAGCATCATAAAGTTAATATTTCAGATCATCATCGCGCAAATACAGGAATAAGCAGCAATAATGGGTGTCAAAGATCCATATTACATAGCTTGGTTGTTTATGTGACTTCAAAAAAATTGAAAATAAATCAAACACGAAACACCAGAGAGAAAATATTAATACAATTTAACGCTTTAAACCCGATGACCTATGCATGTAGACTTAAACAGTGAAAGTATGTCGTATGAAGCAATATAGAAGCGATGAAGTAAAAAAATTCAATGTAGCCAAGAACAGTGAAAGAGTATCGTATGACGCAATTGAGAAGCGATGACACGATGATGTGAAAAAAATCTAGGGGCAGTACTGTAAAATAAAAAATAAAAATATTAAAGGGGCGGTACTGTACAATCGCAATACCAATAAAACCAGCTTATTGATTGCGCGTTTGCATCGTACTAATATCGAGTATTGCGTTTAAGATCAACCCGTTCATAGGCAATATCCATATCAGGATTGCGTACATTTGCCCGTTTGCAATTAGTAAGACAGCTTGATTTCAATTTTCAATCTTAAGCATCATGGCTAGATTGTTTTCATTTATAAACCGAAATGAAATATACAAGTTTATTTGTATGTGATGAATGCAAATTACAACTGAAAAAAACGAAAATTACATCTTTGTCATCAATTTAATTATTTAGAAACGTACAGTTTAAACATAAATTTGTGAAATCAAGATATACGCAAAATATCTTTTTTCAAATGTATTTCTTGTTCAACATAACCAGAGATGACACATTTTCAGTTAAAATACAGTTTTAACTTGTGTCACTCGTAGTACGATACGTAATGCTGCTTGAGCGATGAAACTGTATAAACATATATTAACCAGCATGTGCTCTTGCGCATCCGGATATTTTGGATCATGTTTACGTATGCACAGTTATGGCCCATATTTAGCAAAAAAGGACTGTAAAACTGTGTAACACGTAAATCTATAGTAGTTTTGCTAGATGATTGGTACTTAACAAACACATTTTCAGCATGTAAATGTAGGCACTTTAGTATCTTGAT
This sequence comes from Dreissena polymorpha, assembly GCF_020536995.1. Taxonomy (NCBI): domain Eukaryota; kingdom Metazoa; phylum Mollusca; class Bivalvia; order Myida; family Dreissenidae; genus Dreissena; species Dreissena polymorpha. The sequence goes on along the minus strand of NW_026273327.1, from coordinate 78,291 downwards.
GCATTTAACATGTAAACATATTTAAGGACCCTTTTTGCAAAACGACAACAACAACCCAATAGCATTAAAGTCTTTTTTCGCGTATAAAACAAAAACTCGATTATGCGTGTCTTATATTAATATTAATCACCACGTGTTTTCCGTATTCAATTAGTGTTCAATGCTCCTGCTGCATAAATTGTCGCAAGTCATCTACGTTAAACGCGATGTAAAAGAGCTACGCCCAATTAAAGAAACACTTAATTTTAATTTCTTAGAAGTTGAGAGACCATATATTTTTGACTGCATTTATTGAAAGAGGACAGCTTTATCTTTAAAATGATACCAGTCTTGAACAATTTTTTTATATATAGGAGATACAAGAAAAATGCTTTGAAAGTTGGCAGTTTTATAATGGGACCCTGTGGGAAATGGAATTAGTGTAATATAACCTGTCGAATTTTTCAAAATGGCGCTGACGATGAGTGGGAAATCATTGTGCGAAATAACTCGTTTAGTGTTAATAATACGTGCATTTTACGGTTGATAAATGAACGGATAAATCAAAAGAAAGGTGAGTGATGAGTTTATGACAGTTGCTACTTCCTTGTTTTATTTTAATTTGTTAGAAATTGCAGCAAAATAGATAACCGGTGAAGCGTGAGAATTGCAAGACCGTGAATTTCTAAAGGTCACAATATACTAAAAGATTTTCTACACAAATTCAATGTAAAAGCAATAACTTTAACAAAAAATAAAGTCAAACTTTCGCAAATAGAGACCCATATAAACATACCTTTTCTTAAAGAGCATTCCAAGCCGCAATGATTTAAACAATAAAAAAGATAGGTCATGCGTTTTGCAAGAAAGAACTCAACGCGAAACAACGGTCACTGTTTTACGGCCATCTGTTTATCAGCTCAGTGATTTTTTTTGCCCAAAATTACCGCCAATATTCGGCTGCTTCCCAATTGCTTAAAATTTACTTTTTTTCCCAAAAATCTGACCAAAATTTCCCCAAAAATAACTAAATTTTTCCAATAAAGCCAATAAGATTACAATGTCATTTAGCAATAATGTCGTACGAGTGCTGATCAAGCTTGTCCGAGTCGTCGCCGAACAACAACTGACTAACGTATTGTTCGCAAATGTTGCCGAATACAATTTATTGCTGCTATCCTCATATCTCTATATTGCGGAAGTAGCATGAACCAACAAGGGAGGCAACTCGTTATGTCACAATTTGGCAGTGTATAAAAAGTGGTACTTAATTACACTACGCGACCCGTGATTTTTGCCTAATTTGCTAAGTCAAGGCGGGCATTTTGCTTTTTGGGTGGAAAATCACCGCGATTTCACGTGACTCGTCACTCCGACGTCGCGCGAGAGCAAGATAATTTTCGCGCTAAATCCCCTCAATGTTGTGGTGATTCGCTGCCATTCGCCGCAATTCGCCGTGATCGCAGTGACAACGATGACTCGCCAATTCATGCATAGAAACCGAATCGTATCGATAACTTTATACATGTACATAACGCTTCTAATGTTCACAATTATCCGATAATCCAACATCAAAAAAATAATCTTGAACATTTATGTCGGTAAATATGTTTGAGAATTTCATTAAAACAACCATATGACTACGCCATTTTTCAGAAGTGTAAAGAGTACAGCGCATAATGTGGGACACAGCTTTCATTGGACGAGCGTATTTAAATTTAGATTGATACAATACGATCTTACAAAAAAAACGTTTTATTGCGTCATACGCCTTCATGTAAAAAACGTTTTCCTCCTGGGAATTGTGCTATTAATGCATAATATTATCAAAACATTTTTTTCACACGTAAAGCGTTGTAACAAATTAATATACAATTCAAAACAAATATACCATAAGTATAAATGTTCCGTTAAATTCCCAGGGCTTTTTTTAATCGGACGCCCGCTTGCCCGTGCCGGGTTAAAATCGTCGCGGGCAAGGGATTTTCCAAAGTAGATAGTCCGCCGGGCAAGTCCGTTTCGTATTAGCATAATTGCGGTATTTTTTCGACTTTTCCCATTGTAAGTTGTATCTATTTATTTTCTTTGGGTCAATATATTTTTTATCCGGTACAAGTCAAACGAGATTTGATTGGTCGCTTGCGTTGTGTAAGTCAATCTAACGCTCAAAACAAGTTCTACTCGGCAGACGTTTCAACATGGCGGACGGTAGTTTATAATAGTGAGAAACTCTTCATCAAAGACATCAACATGATTTTCAAACTTTGAACAATCATTGTCATAGCACTATTTTAAGCCCTTCCCCCTTTTAATCTATGCCATAACTTTATAGATATAGTGACAAGTATACCGTTTTAAAATTTTAAAAGTAATTAACGCTTCATTTGTATTGTATTCAATAGTGACTATTCAATGAAATTAAACTGTCCAGATTTTGTTTTGTTGACAACTTTTTATTATAAAAAATATTATTATTTTATTGTTGATATATTGAATATAGCTAAAATTAAATCTAGCATATAAATAATGCATGTGAATCAATGCTTTAAAGATCAAATGACAATAAACAATTGACTTCAAAATAGGGCAACCAGTTTTTAATGAGGGCAAGTAGATGCTCAAAGTAACTTGTCCCCCGGGCAAGTGAGTGTCAATTTCTTACGTTAACCCCTGAATTCCCAAATGAGAATACAAATTTATAATCCGAAACACACTTCCGATGTTTTAATGTTAACACGACGTTTACAAATGCTTTCAATATAGTCGTCATGTATATTTCCCGACAAAAGAGCGCGAAAATTGTGCGGCAATGCACAACGTCAAGGTATACGAGTGTGCAAGTATTGATTTTTTTATACAAACTGTGTAGCGCAGAGAACATTGAATTCTGTTGATTTCGGTTAAATGTTTCTTTGGTATTTTTAAAACAGTTATATCGCCAACAATTTGATATTTCTTTTAAAGTCATTCAAATCAAACACGCCGTATCCGTATCATTACTGATAGAAGAAAAACATAATGCCTTGACTTGTATAGTTTTTTTGTTGTGAGAGACCATCTGAGTAAACGCCGAAAAATATATCCAAACTGTTATTTTTTTGTCAATGCCCTTTGATCCATTATCGCACTTAATTGGCAGCGCCATCCTGTTGTTTCTGTGATTGTCACATCTTTTCACAGTTTGAACACGTACAAAGAGTGCCAATTAGACACTTGAACAAACACTATCACCCGCTGGACAGTACACACTAAATAATTAAATGTTGAGGGTTTTTGTTTTTGGCGTGAAAACCCAGAGAAATGCATGTACATTATACATCATCATAAATTTATTGAACTCTGCGAACGCTAAGTGCTACGTTGATATACTCGTGTTTTTTTTTCAGCAAAACAAACACAATGTTTAACGGTTTTAATATATAGGCAATGATGTAATAACAACAAATTATATAGCACGATGTCATAATAACATTTACTTAAAAATAGAACAGTAATGTATTTCCGATTTCCGGCTTATCAAGCATTGTGAATGTATGTACAACGCTCGGAAAGTAACGCGAGTAACACGAGTTATCCGTATAGGAGCCTGAAACAGAAAATAAATAAGTAAAGCATATTTTAGTCCAAATAATTAGATGTAATCTACCGATTACATTTAACCTTTAAATGAAAGTGTTACTTAAACAATTTTCCGTGTCTTAAGGCGCGAATATTTTGCTAAACACTGTTAACAAAAGGGCTACACGTTATAATTCTTAATGAAATGCAAAAATAAGTATTAACATAATTAATAACGTCAATAAACACACACGGTAAGATCAAAGTTTAAATGGAAAACTTATATCATATTTCTCGTAAATTACCAAAATTATTAGTTTCGTCGAAATCAAATACCATGTAGAGAAACAAGGTATTTATAACCGACCAATGACAAAACACTATGCAACTTTCAATTTACACAGTGCTACGCTACATGTTTATTTCAACAATATGGAATTTGAACAGTGGTAGTCAGGGTTGGCACCAATCGACCGCCCCCGGTTTTAACCGGCGGTTTTTACCGGTTAAAACCGCCCCGGTCAATACTCCCGAAGTGGTCATTACTGGTCAATACTGGTCGATTGAACTTTACCCCCAATTTTAATTTATATTCCATGCCTAATTAAACAATATTGATAATATAAATTAAACAGACATGTTGCCAATAATGTCTTAAGCTATTAATACCCACTATTTTATACCTGTTCATGCAATTTTTAGGCCAATCTCTCAAAATTTTGCAAATAAGTCAAAGTTGGTCAATTTGATTTTTCTGGTTGATTGATTTTTTTTTCATTTTTAATGAATTATGATGCTCATATAATTCTGTGCTTGATTCAACAAGAACCTGTCAATTACTGTGTATGAGTTGTTCCTCATACCCCACTGTCCCCACAGTCTTCTAACGGTCTTCTCACCTATACAGGTTGGGGCAGCCAAAACTGATAATAGGGCCTTAAATGGCACCTTTTTGACACAATCCTTACTTGTCATGTATTTTTGCATTGATTTCTTTAAATACTTTTTAAACAAAATAGTGAAAAAAACTTTAATTTTTATTGAAATAAGAATAAAAAACATAATAAGAAATAATTATTAAAAGAAAAAAATAATTGAAAAGAAAAGTAGACCCACAATTGGAAAACATTATTTGTTGGCAAAATCAAGAACTTTGATTGTTTATTCATTTGAATACCAATTGAACTTTTAATATGAAAGGGAAAAACACCTCTTAATACAGAAAGGAAACAAGTTAGAAGTAACTATTAAATTAATAGCAAGTACAATGTAATCTTCTTGTGTGAGTGATATGAAATAGCCTAAGGGCACATTTGCTTAATTGTCGATATCAGAGACATAACACTGCATGCAATTTATTACCAACTAAGAGGCTAGATTTATAACCCTAGAATACACAAGAGTTCTGTTTGTCCATCTGCTTATCAAATAGATATATCAATAGATAAGTGAAATGCTATGGTACCTACGATAGTAATAATACTTTAGTAACAGATGTGATACACTGAGATAAAGATATTGCCTTAGTCCTCATGTATTTGAGGCTGTTTCCATAAATAATAAAGAAGTAACTTTTTACAGCTTTAAAGATTTTTTTACAATAAATAACTCAGAAAAAAGTTTATCAATTACAGAATAATTATTGATTTAATATAAAATGGCTCCTTTGTAATGTTTAAATGCTAAAATTTTCAATCGACCAGTATTGACCAGTAAAGACCAGTAATGACCAGTATTGACCGGTTTTAACCGGGTATTGACCGCCGGCCCGGTCAATACTCAATTGACCGGTCAATATGCCAACCCTGGTGGTAGTGTATTCGGGCCTGGAATATAATTGATTGTAAGTTTTAATAAACATTCTGCTAATGCATATAGTTAAATAATGTTTACATGTTATGTTAAATAATTATTGCATGATCATTCTTCTGCGCTGTTATATTAATTTGGAGCCGTTAAAGCTTCCGACATTACTTCATCACGTTCATGTTGGAACGGGAGTATTTTAGCTAATACGCCCATTTCATACAACAACAACAAAAGATTTATTATTGCAATGTATAATGTAAGTATATACATATATGTTACATGAACATGTAATGTAGTGTAACCCTTAATGTAAATCTCTTAAAAAGGTGAACCACGGCGGTTCGCGGTGATTTGCGGTGATTCGCGCTGATTGCGTAACAGGGAGATACATCGCGCGACGGTTGCCGAGACATCACCCAAATTTTCTTGTCGCTCGGAATCACCGAAATTTGATGCGGGATCGCGGCAAAAATCACGGGTTGCGTAGTGTATCTCGCTTAACATGGGTCTAAATTACGTTTAAAAGCTATTTTCTGATTGGATGAAACAGTCTGAAATCATCCAATGAATAAAGTCGAGATATTTATCTTGCAGAACATGCAATGCCATGCCGCATGCAAGCTATTTAGAAAGTAAATATCGTAAATCAAAAAGTTTGTTATGTTTTTTTTCGCGGTTATAGACAGTGTTCCTGGCTGAAAACAATGCAATATTACTTTTAAATCATTCATGTATTAGTTTTTAGCAAGAAAGAGGTAGAATATTTGTGTAAAACATAAGAATTTTTATTTAAACTTATGTCTGCTACAATTTAACAAGTGGTTACGGAAATTACCGATTGTACAGATGTATCGACAGACATATGCAAAACGAAAAAATAGCTTGCATATTTCAAGTTTATCAGCCTTGAAATCACCTATTAATCAAATGAGAATCGAAATTATTAAAATATAAACCAGTAATGTTCATTAACACCAAAATCATTGGGCACAACCATCATAATTTTTGAAACCGCGACGTGTTTTTTGGAAACCGACATTCGATAATTTCCATAACCATATGGAAAATTTGATCACTGACAAGTTTCGTTTCTAATGTTTTTCTCAAATATTCTACCACAAAATTATTGTAAACCATTACACAAATGAATAACAAGTAACAATTCCTTGATTTTGGGGAGGGACACTGTCTATAAATTCTTATAAATACGCATTAAGGCTAATTTTAAGTGCATAAAATAATGAAAAATAAATCATAATTCAAGTGTAGTCAAGTGTTCGTTCCATCCGTTATATTCATTCATCCACATTGCTCAGTCACTCAATTATATTGGAAATGATTACGAATATCTGATAAAACTTGCATTTTTTATTATGTCCCCCACTATAGTAGTGGGGGACATATTGTTTTTTCCCCTGTCTGTTGGTCTGTCTGTTGGTCTGTCTGTGTGCTTGCGCCAACTTTAACATTTTGCAATAACTTTTGCTATATTGAAGATAGCAACTTCATATTTGGCATGCATGTGTATCTCATGAAGCTGCACATTTTGAGTGGTGAAAGGTCAAGGTCATCCTTCAAGGTCAGAGGTCAAATATATGTGGCCAATATCGCTCATTTTATGAGTACTTTTGCAATATTGAAGATAGCAACTTGATATTTGGCATGCATGTGCATCTCATAGAGCTGCACATTTTGAGTGGTGAAAGGTCAAGGTCAAGGTCATCCTTCAAGGTCAGAGGTCAAATATATGTGGCCCAAATCGCTTATTTTATAAATACTTTTGCAATATTGAAGATAGCAACTTGATATTTGGCATGCATGTGCATCTCATAGAGCTGCACATTTTGAGTGGTGAAAGGTCAAGGTCAAGGTCATCCTTCAAGGTCAGAGGTCAAATATATGTGGCCCAAATCGCTTATTTTATAAATACTTTTGCAATATTAAAGATAGCAACTTGATATTTGGCATGCATGTGCATCTCATGGAGCTGCACATTTTGAGTGGTGAAAGGTCAAGGTCATCTTTCAAGGTCAGAGGTCAAATATATGTGGCCAGAATTGCTCATTTTATGAATAATTTTGCAATATTGAAGATAGCAACTTGATATTTGGCATGCATGTGCATCTCATGGAGCTGCACATTTTGAGTGGTGAAAGGTCAAGGTCATCCTTCAAGGTCAGAGGTCAAATATATGTGGCCCAAATCGCTTTATTTTATAAATACTTTTGCAATATTGAAGATAGCAACTTGATATTTGGCATGCATGTGCATCTCATAGAGCTGCACATTTTGAGTGGTGAAAGGTCAAGGTCAAGGTCATCCTTCAAGGTCAGAGGTCAAATATATGTGACCCAAATCGCTTATTTTATAAATACTTTTGCAATATTGAAGATAGCAACTTGATATTTGGCATGCATGTGCATCTCATGGAGCTTTACATTTTGAGTGGTGAAAGGTCAAGGTCAAGGTCATCCTTTAAGGTCAGAGGTCAAATATATGTGGCCAGAATTGCTCATTTTATGAATACTTTTGCAATATTGAAGATAGCAACTTGATATTTGGCATGCATGTGTATCTCATGGAGCTGCACATTTTGAGTGGTGAAAGGTCAAGGTCATCCTTCAAGGTCAGAGGTCAAATATATGTGGCCCAAATCGCTTATTTTATAAATACAGTCGAAACTGACCTAACGGCCACCTGAATTTACCGGTCACCTGCAGACAACGGTCAGTCTGGAATTCCCCCGACGAAAACCACTCTATATTACACTTGAATTCAACGGCCACCTGTCCATAACGGCCAACGGCCACTATATTCCACTCCGAAATTCATGTTTGACCTGAAATCAACGGTCACGCGTCAGTCGTCTCAAGTCGCGAAAATTAAAAACACTGCACATCATTTGTCCGTCTATTTTGCGGTTAAAGCGTTTGATTGCGGTAATTGTCTTCGATATAATAAAAGCGGCTCGCTGCAAGTCAACAAATAATAAGGTGTTGAGAAGGTTTGTTTTCCGGTGTAACAGGCCATTTTTTCCCCCCTGGCCACTTTTTCCCCGGGGAAAAAAGGGACTAGTCCATTTTTTCCCCGGGGAAAAAGTGGCCTAGGCCAATTCTTCCCCCCCTAGTCCAATTCTTCCCCCCCTGATTTTTCATTTAATATATCTTTCCGTCTACACCTTTCGTCCAGTTTTTCCCCCCTGGCCAGTTTTTCCCCCCTAACATGTAAAAGTAGTTTTAATACTAGAAATGGCGCGGCAGAGGCCGACGCGTATCCCCACGCCGAATGTTTGACCTAGGTGTGCCCCAGGGTTGGTAATGGGGCCATGCATAGCTGAGATTGACCGTATTGTCATAAGAGAAGTTCATCATCAATTAGAAGTGAATTGGTGTAGAAATGAAGAAGTTATAGTAAAAGGCAATTTTGGGTGGGTGTGACATATGTGGGCAGGGCGCCCCAGGGTTGGTAATTGTGCCATGCATAGTTGAGATTGACCGTATTGTCATAAGAGAGGTTCAGTATCAATTTGAAGTGAATCGGTGTAGAAATGAAGAAATTATAGTAAAAGGCAATTTTGGGTGGGTGTGGTCTATGTGGGCGGGGCGCCCCAGGGTTGGTAATGGGGCCATGCATAGTTGAGATTGACTGTATTGTCTTAAGAGAAGTTCAATATCAATTTGAAGTGAATCGGTGTAGAAATGAAGAAATTATAGTAAAGGCAATTTTGGGTGGGTGTGGTCTATGTGGGCGGGGCCCCAGGGTTGGTTATGGGGCCATGCATAGTTGAGATTGACCCTAATGTCATAAGAGAAGTTCAGTATCAATTTGAAGTGAATCCGTGTAGAAATGAAAAAATTATAGTAAATGGAATTTTTTTGGTGGGTGTGGCCTATGTGGGCGGGCGCCCCAGGGTTGGGATTGGGGCCATGCATAGTTGAGATTGACCCTAATGTCATAACAAAAGTTCAGTATCAATTTGAAGTGAATCCGTGTAGAAATGAAAAAATTATAGTAAATGGAAATTTTTGGTGGGTGTGGCCTATGTGGGCGGGGCGCCCCAGGGTTGGGAATGGGGCCATGCATGGTTGAGATTGACCGTATTGTCATAGGTGAGGTCCAGTATCAATTTGAAGTGAATCGGTGTAGAAATAAAGAAGTAAATGTAAAATAACCTAAAAAAATGAGTGATAATTTCTGACGCGGCCCCACCCCAACCCCTATAACTTTTGACCCAGGGGTCAGATCAAAATTCCAAATAGTGCAGGGTCGCACATATGCTCATAGCTACCATGTGTGTAAATTTCAAGGTTCTAGTGCTTTTAGTGTAGGAGGAGATAGTGGCCAGGACGGACGGACAGACGGACGGACAGACGGACGGACGGACGGCGGAGATCACCACAATATCCCCACCTTTTTTTCAAAAAGCGAGGGGATAATCAGAGTTTGATTGAGAGTTGCTAAAACTGCCTCCACACCCTTATCTTTTATTTTACTTATCTTTTACATTTATATTTCACTTTTCTTCCAGTTGTTCTCCCCTGTCCAGTTTTTCCCCCCTACCATGTACAAGTAGTTTTAACAACAGAATTTGATCGAGAGTTGCTAAAACTGCCTCCACCCCCTTATCTTTTATCTTACTTATCTTTTACATTTATTCTTCACTTTTCAGACAGTTTTTCCCCCCATGGCAAGTTTTTCCCCCTTAACATATAAAAGTAGTTTTAACAACAGAATTTGATTGAGAGTTGCTTAAACTGCCTCAACCCCCTTATATTTTATTTTACTTCTATTTATCCCCACGCTTTTTGAAAAAAAGGTGGGGATATTGTGGTTATCTCCGCCGTCCGTCCGTCTGTCCGTCCGTCCGTCCTGGCCACTATCTCCTCCTACACTATAAGCACTAGAACCTTGAAACTTACACACATGGTAGCTATGAGCATATGTGCGACCCTGCACTATTTGGAATTTTGATCTGACCCCTGGGTCAAAAGTTATAGCGGTTGGGGTGGGGCCGCGTCAGAAATTATCACTCATTTTTTTAGGTTATTTTACATTTACTTCTTTATTTCTACACCGATTCACTTCAAATTGATACTGGATCTCTCTTATGACAATACGGTCAATCTCAACCATGCATGGCCCCATTCCCAACCCTGGGGCGCCCCGCCCACATAGGCCACACCCACCAAAAATTTCCATTTACTATAATTTTTTCATTTCTACACGGATTCTCTTCAAATTGATACTGAACTTTTGTTATGACATTAGGGTCAATCTCAACTATGCATGGCCCCAATCCCAACCCTGGGGCGCCCGCCCACATAGGCCACACCCACCAAAAAATTCCATTTACTATATTTTTTTCATTTCTACACGGATTCACTTCAAATTGATACTGAACTTCTCTTATGACATTAGGGTCAATCTCAACTATGCATGGCCCTATAACCAACCCTGGGGCCCCGCCCACATAGACCACACCCACCCAAAATTGCTTTTACTATAATTTCTTCATTTCTACACCGATTCACTTCAAATTGATATTGAACTTCTCTTATGACAATACAGTCAATCTCAACTATGCATGGCCCCATTACCAACCCTGGGGCGCCCCGCCCACATAGACCACACCCACCCAAAATTGCCTTTTACTATAATTTCTTTATTTCTACACCGATTCACTTCAAATTGATACTGAACCTCTCTTATGACAATACGGTCAATCTCAACTATGCATGGCCCCATAACCAACCCTGGGGCCCCGCCCACATAGACCACACCCGCCCAAAATTGCCTTTTACTATAATTTCTTCATTTCTACACCGATTCACTTCAAATTGATACTGAACTTCTCTTATGACAATACGGTCAATCTCAACTATGCATGGCACAATTACCAACCCTGGGGCGCCCTGCCCACATATGTCACACCCACCCAAAATTGCCTTTTACTATAACTTCTTCATTTCTACACCAATTCACTTCTAATTGATGATGAACTTCTCTTATGACAATACGGTCAATCTCAGCTATGCATGGCCCCATTACCAACCCTGGGGCACACCTAGGTCAAACATTCGGCGTGGGGATACGCGTCGGCCTCTGCCGCGCCATTTCTAGTTTACATTTTTTCTTCACCTTTCTGCAAACCCCCCCCCCCCCCCCCCTGAAAATTGGTAAGAATGTTCATCTCAATGAAATCTAGGTTAAGTTAGGGAAAGTGGGTCATGTGTGTTCCAAAACTAGGTCACCAGACCAAATCACAGAAACGGTTAGTTAACACTCCAGAGGTCACTTTTCATACCAATCTTCATGAAAATTGGTCAGAACCTTCATCTCAATGAAATATAGGTTGAGTTTGAATGTAGGTGATAGGTAGTCAAAAACTAGGTCATTAGGTCAAATTATAGAAAACTTTCGTTAACTCTCTAGATGTCATATTTTCTTCCTGATCTTCATGAAAATGGATCACAATGTCCATCTCTATCAAATCATTACCTGAGTTTGGAAGTTGGTCATGTGCAGGCAAAAGCTAGGTTACAACTAAGTCAAATCATACAAAATGTTTGTTTGCAATCTAGAAGGAGTTTCAGGTGAGCGATACAGGACCCTTTTGTTCATTCACTTTTAGGCCATTTTTCCCCCTTGGCCAGTTTTTCACCCCTACCATTTGGTTTCATTCCAAAGACCACTTTTACACTTAATTTTATCTTTTGACAATTACTTTGGGGGGCGAGGGGGGCATTGGCCGAGGGGAGAAAAATGGCCAAGAGTCATGTAACGATGTTGCTATTAATTCTTTAAGTAGGGGGAGGGGGAAATTGGCGAAGGGAAGAAAAAAAAATTAAGAGTCATGTTGCTAATAATTCTTAGGAAGGGAGGGGGGAAAGATTGGCCGAGGGGCGAAAAAAGTGCCAAGAGTCATGTTGCAATTAATTCTTTAAGTAGGGGGAAAATTTGGCCAAGGGGGGGGAAAGATTGGCCTGGGCCATTTTTTCCCTGGGGGAAAAAACGGCCTAGGCCAATCTTTCCCCGGGGAAAAAATGGCCTAGGCCAATTTTTCCCCGGGGAAAAACTGGCCGGGGGAAAAAATGGACCGCTACACCGGGGATAATTGTGGGGGTTTCTTCAACAGAAAATATGTCAGAGTTTTTGACACGTTTAAAGTAATATTCGCTAATTAAATGACCGCTAAATAGTACATTGTACTTATAACATTGAGTATCGATTTAAAAATAACATTTTCGGATCATTCTTTAAAAAAGCTTTCTAGCGTTCACAACACTTCTAAAAGCAATCGGAATAATAAATCACGGAATAACAATGAGTGGTAAACGTAAGTTCCTCACATTAGAGGAGCGAGTCAAGTGTTTGAAACTATTTGAATCTGGAGAAAGTTCGCGTGTAATAGCAAGTGAGCTCTGTGTTGGACGTACGCAAATGCAGAGTGTGCTTAAGGGTAAGCGAGAAATTATGGAGGAGTATGATTCGAATGCAAATGTGAGTTTGAAGCGTTGTATTTTGTATGAAGTTGTTGAATTAAAATGCCTTTTGTGTGATGTTTGCGTACGACTAAATTTAAATAAACTTGTTGCGCCTTTTTCTTTGAATTAGAACGGTACAATATCACCGTACTATCGGTTTATGAAAGCGAATCCGCTTTTGTGTGGACGTGACGTCAACGGCACGTGACAAGTTTTATTAACTGAATGATCGAGATGCATGATTAAACAATTATACTAGCGTTAATAGTCATTGCTTTAGTTTAATAACAATGTGAAATTAAATAAATCTATAAGATATTATTCTGTATTATTCAATGTAAGTAAATTCTGTTTTTATGCTTAGTTAACGGCAATAAGCATTTGTTTAACACTGTATGCAAACGACTGGGTGGGGTAACGACGTAGCAATACTACCAACTGACAAACCATCTTAAAATTGTGATCCGAATTCAACGGTCACCTGTGGACAACGGTCACTTTGGTCATTTCCCTTGACTGACCGCTGAATTCAGGTTTGACTGTACTTTTGCAATATTGAAGATAGCAACTTGATATTTGGCATGCATGTGCATCTCATGGAGCTGCACATTTTGAGTGGTGAAAGGTCAAGGTCATCCTTCAAGGTCAGAGGTCAAATATATGTTCAGGGCTCGAAATTAACACTCGCACACTCGCAAAATGCGAGTGAAAAATATTGATTGCAAGTTAAGTTTTAAGCCACTAGTATTTTTTTGCGAGTAATGAAATAGTAGGAAAAAAAACTAGTAATATAAATGCACTTGACGTCATGAACGCTAAACCGTAGGTCAATTTATAGAACGTCTGAATACCTGTATGCGGAAGCGCGCACCTTCCCCTGGTATACTTATAGTACAGATACGCGGATAGTATTGGAACAAAGAACGTGAAACAGTTGACTATTCACATTTGCTCATTGAACTTGAACAGACATGGCATCGAAGCCAAACATAATTAGTTTCTATTTGCCTGCAGACGGAAATAAAAATACTAAAGATAAAGTAAAGTTAACCGTTGATTTGTATTTTGGTGACGTCGCACTCAACACACGATATCATAGCTGATTTTTTTCAATATTTGAAAACCCATTACAAATATGCCGAACTGACACTTACACTTTGTTTTCTGACTGAACACGACACACTTATATTTGAAAACAATACCCTTATGGTCCAAGGAACTGATATATTTGTATGATTGCAGAAATAAAATGTGTATGTTAAGTACTTTTTATTTTGTTTTCATAGTACTAAATTATTGTCCAAATGTTTGTATGTTTCCTGCAAAATTTGCGAGAATGTTTTTGATTTTGCGAGTTGGTATTAAAGCAGCTCGCAATGTTTTGCAAGTAGAAAAAAACGTTAATTTCGAGCCCTGATGTTGCTCAAATAGCTTATTTTATGAACACTTTTGCAATATTGAAGATAGCAACTTGATATTCGGCATGCATGTGTATCTCATGGAGCTGCACATTTTGAGTGGTGAAAGGTCAAGGTCATCCTTCACAAGGTCAAGGTCATCCTACAAGGTCAAACATCATATAGGGGGTTTCACAAACACATCTTGTTTTTATTTTTAAACTTCCATTTCATAAATGTTTTTTTTTGATAAACGTCGTCAATATTATATAGATTTCTAGCTAGCTAGTTTGAAAAACATTTAGGCAAATATTACTCATGTGAGATAAAATGCAAATAGTTAATAAAATATTCCTTTTTAATCAGTATGTTGGTTTATCGGTCAATAACAATATCACTTTGAACATTGAATTATTGAAAAGTTATAACTAACATTAAATGTTCTCCGAACAAATGATTCATAACACATATAACAGATTGATAGGAAGATATGAACAAATTAAGGTTGCTAGGTTGCCCGCCTAGAATGGTCCTGTTAGTATGGAAGTACTTGATATCTAAATTTATTAGCCTTTGAATGTTGTAAAGATAAAAAATATTTTATGAAATGTCTCAAAGTGTAGAATTATTTTGCATTTAGTAAAAGAGCAACATATAACCCTGAAGTGGCTGACAAGAACTTGTGGCTGAATACAAATAAAAAGAGGCATTATGCTTCTTGAAAATAAAAGTAAACATCATTATATATGAATCTTCTGATCAAAAGTGTTATTTTTAGTGAATAGAGGAAATACATTTTCAAGAATAAACAATATAATCATAAATGTTTTGGTGAAGTGCATCATAGTATTATCATAGTACCAGTTTTGGTCTAAAAATCCAATAACATTTTTAAATTTCATAACCCCTTGCTGCAAAAAAAAAATCATGAAAAATAGAATTTTCAGAGTAACCAATTAAAATAAAATAAAAAATGCTTTATTAGACCCTAAATATTATTTTTGCAATCATTTTTCATCAATTACATATGTTTAAAAAAATTATTGTTTCATGCTACTCATTATTATATCTCAATTCTATTTTAATTTAATCTTGTCAAACATACTAAATTATGAAATAGCAATGAATATAGTGCAAACATGTACAAATGTAATAATTAGATAGTAAGTAAAAAATCCCCCAAAAAGGGAAAACGCCGCGAAAATTCCCCCTGCTATGGGTAGCGACCCACTTCCCCTAAAATGGATTGAGGGCCCTTTTGCTGCCAAAAAAATCATAAAAAATATAATTTTCAAAGAAATCCTTTAAAACAAAAAGAAAATGCCTTCTTAAACCTTAAATATTATTCCTGCAAGCATTTTACATCAATTATTTATGTTTGAAAAAAATCATTGGTTCATGCTAGCGGAGGATACCGACGATAGTCGATGTATCCCGATTGAGACCCCCTGTTTTTACACACGTCCAAGATGGCGGCAAGCAGACGAGAAATTTACGATTAGCGGCGAAAATGATAAATAAGATTCAAATTAACAACGGATATCATATGGTTATTATGGAATAATTTAATTAATGCGTGTGACAATTAACGCAAATTACTACGTTTGAAATAAAAAACAACAAAATAATATTTATTAGAAATCTTCACAGTGACTGTGCGTCATGGAAACCGGTGTTGGAAAAATTGGAGTGCAGTCTACTCACAAAGTTAAAGCATTTAAGATGAGTATCGTTCGAAAATGGAAAGAGACAAACATGATTTGATTTATATGTTAGTGGATCTGTGTATTCTCAGATTCGTATGCATATTCTGCTTTATTATGTTTGTCACGCTGTACAGTTTACTGAAATAGCATTGAACTGAGGATGTAAAGTGCAACTGCAAGATATTGAAAGGTAAACAAATTAAATGTATTATTTTAACTCCATTTAATACATCATTAACACAGCAAAAACACTAAAGTGTGTTTGTTCATGTTTTCACCATATGATATTTAATATAAAAAAAAATCTGAATTAAATTAATACTCTTGAAGAGGTTATGATTACACTACGCGACCCGTGATTTTTGCCTAATTTGCGGAGTCAAGGCGGGCATTTTGCTTTTTGGGTGTAAAATCACCGCGATTTCACGTGGCTCGTCACTCCGACGTCGCGCGAGAGCAAGATAATCTTCGCGCTAAATCCCCTCAATGTTGTGGTGATTCGCTGCAATTCGCCGCAATTCGCCGTGATCGCAGTGGATATCGGTGACATCGATGATTCGCCAATTCATGCATATAAACCGAATCGTATCGATAACTGTATACATAACGCTTTTCTAATGTTCACAATTATCAAATAATCCAACAAAATTGCAACATCACTTACGAAAAATAATATTAAACATTTATGTCGGTAAATATGTTTGAGAATTTCATTTACAGAACTATATGACTACACCATTTTTCAGAAGTGTAAAGAGTACAGTGCATAATGTGGAACACAGCTTTCATTGGATGAGCGAATTTAAAAAAACGTTTTATTGCGTCATATGCCATCATGTAAAAAACGTGTTCCTCCTGGAAATTGTGCTGTAAATGCATAATATTATCAAAACATTTTTTTGACACGTAAAGCGTTGTAACAAATTAATATACAATTCAAAACAATTATACCATAAGTATAAATGTTCCGTTAAATTCCCAAATGAGAATAATAATTTAATAATTTATAATCCGAAACACACTTCTGATGTTTTAATGTTAACACGACATTTACAAATGCTTCCAATATAGCCATCATGTATATTTCGAAAATTATGCGGCAATGTACAAGGTCAAGGTATTGAGTGTGCAAGTATTTATTTTTTTATACAAACTGCGTAGCGCAGAGAACATTGAATTCTGTTGATTTCGGTTAAATGTTTCTTTCGTATTTTTAAAACAGTTATATCGCCAACAATTTGATATTTCTTTTAAAGTCAAATCAAACACACCGTATCCGTATCGTTACTGATAGAAGTAAAACATAATACCTTGACTTGTATAGTTTTTTGTTGTGAGAGACCATCTGAGTAAACGCCGAAAAATATATACAAACTGTTATTTTTTGTCAATGCCCTTTGATCCATTATCGCACTTAATTGGCAGCGCCATCTTGTTGTTTCTGTGATTGTCACATCTTTTCACAGTTTGAACACATACAAAGAGTGCCAATTAGACACTAGACGAACACTATCACCCGCTGGACAGTACACAATAAATAATCAAATGTTGGGGGTTTTTATCCCCCGCCAGAGGCGGAGGGATATTGTTTTGGCGTTGTCCGTCCGTCCGTCCAGCTGTCCGTCCGTCCGTCCGGCACTTTTTTGTCCGGAGCCATATCTTGGAAGTTCTTTGGTGGATTTCATTTAAACTTGGTATGGCCCTTTGTATCTTGAAAAAATGCTTTTTAGTGTCCGGAGCCATATCTTGGAAGTTCTTTGGCGGATTTCATTGAAACTTGGTATGAGTATATATATGCATAAGAGGATGATGCACGCCAAATGGCATTGTACACCATCTGTTAAAAACAGACTTATGGCACTTTGTATCTTGAAAAAAATGCTTTTTACTATAGGCACTTTTGTGTCCGGAGCCATATCTTGGAAGTGCTTTGGCGGATTTCATTTAAACTTGGTATGAGTATATATATGCATAGGCGGAGGGATATTGTTTTGGCGTTGTCCGTCCGTCCGTCCATCCGTCCGTCTTCTTTTGTCTTAGTTTTGTGTTATTGTCCTCCGTCCGTCCATCTATCATTATGTTCATCCGTCCAATTTGCACCCATCCTCAAACAAAGCATATGTTGCGGGGGATACCTTGGGCCTTTCAGGCCCTCTTGTTTGTTTTGTGTGTGAAAACCCAGAGAGATGCATGTACATTATACATCATCAAAGTTTCAAAGTTTATTGGCAATCGGCAATAGAAACATGCCTTTAGCCATTTACAACATAATTATGGCAAAGACAAAAAGAACGGTTAAGTAATATCATCACACACCACAAAGTACACATATAAATATTCAAGCATAATATACATGCATATATAAAATGTATTTATGTAACGAAACGTTGATATATAACATAGCTTCTTTTAGGTATTTACAAATTCCTAATATTTTATTTATTTTTTTCGATGTCATAGTAGTTTGGAATAAATTTAAGGTAGGCCAAGAGATGTGCCCAATAAATTTCAATCTTAAGTGTCTATAATTGTCACAACAAAGTAGGAAGTGATACTCAGATTCAACAACGTTCATATTGCAGAATCGACAAAGTCTCTGATCACGATCAATACCTACGAATCTGCCCACTTTAATTTCTAGATGGTGCGATGATAGTCTAAAACGGGCAAATTGTTTCAGCAGGTCATTTTTTTGTATTTTTAGCAATTCATCATATTTATTGAACTCTATGAATGCTTAGTGCTTAGTGCTACGTTGATATACTCGTTTTTTTTCAGCAAAACAAACACAATGTTTAATGGCTTTAATATATAGGCAATGATGTAATAACAACATAATTATTATAAAACACGATGTCATAATAACATGTACTTAAAAATAGAACAGTAATGCATTTCCGATTTCCGGCTTATCAAACATTGTGAATGTATGTACAACGCTCGGAAAGTAATGCGAGTAACACATGTTAACCGCATTGGAGCCTGAAACAGAAAATAAATAAGTTTAGCATAATTTAGTCCAAATAATTAGACGTAATCTACTGATTACATTTAAACTTTAAATGAAAGTGTTACTTAAACAATTTTCGTGGCGCGAATATTTTGCTTAACACTGTTAACAAAAGGGCTACACGTTATAATTCTTAATGAAATGCAAAAATAAGTATTAACATAATTAATAACGTCAATAAACACACACGGTAAGATCAAAGTTTAAAAGGAAAACTTATATCATATTTCTCGTAAATTACCAAATTATTAGTTTCGTCTAAATCAAATACCATGTATAGAGAAACAAGGTATTTATAACCGACCAATGACGAAACACTATGCAACTTTCAATTTACACAGTGCTACGCTACATGTATATGGCAACAATATGTAATTTGAACAGTGGTAGTGTATTCGGGCCTAGAATATAATTGCTTGTAAGTTTTAATAAACATTCTGCTAATGCAATTAGTTAAATAATGTTTACATGTTATGTTCAATAATTATTGCATGATCATTCTGCGCCGTTATATTAATTTGGAGCCGTTAAAGCTTCCGACATTACTTCATCAAGTTCATGTCGGAACATGAGTATTTTAGCTAATACGCCCATTGTATACAACAACAACAAAAGCTTTATTATTGCAATGCATAATGTAAGTGTATACATATATGTTGCATGTAATGTAGTGTAACCCTCAACGTAAATCGCTAAAAAAGGGGGATTTGCGGTGATTCGCGCTGATTGCGCAACAGCGAGATACATCGTGCGACGGTCGCCGAGACATCACCCAAATTTTCTTGTCGCTCAGTAACACCGCGATTTGTCACGTTGCATCGATTGCGGTGATGCTAGAATTGCGGCAAAAATCACGGGTCGCGTAGTGTAGATGGTGTATTTAAGAATCTATAGATTATTGCAATTTAATATGCATGTGAAAGGATTTTAACTATATGCTGTCTTCATTGTAAGAAGACATTAAAGCAGCACTTAATAATGTAAAAATGCTGTCAAATATGCACTTAACAATTTTAATTCTGTACTTATAATCATATTTATAATGCTTAATGTTTCCCAATTTCATGGTTTATCGTGCTAATTTTCCCAATCCGAATGGCACAGGCTGTAACAAAAAAAAGCAAAAAAAATCACTGCGGCTTTGTACGAGTGGATGAGGATTTCCCGCCTTCTGTCAAAGTCTCATGTATTCTCCAACCTTCAAGCAAAAGAGTGAATTTCTGTTAAACATCAATGTTTTCCCTACCACATGCACAAAGAAACATTCTAAAATGAAGTCATGCAGGGCCCTCAATCCATTTTAGGGGAAGCGGGTCGCTACCCTCATGAGGGGGGATTTTCACGGCGTTTCGCTTTTGGGGGGATTTTTTTACTTACTCTCTTATTATTACATTTGAGCATGTTTGCACTATATTCATTTCTTTTTTCATTATTAAGTATGTTTGACAAGATTAAATTAAAATAGAATTTAGATATAGTAATCATGAGACACATCTTATTAAAAAAAAAAAAATTTATTTTTTATTTTAGGGGAAATTTTCTCCCAGAAGGGCTCCATCGAAATCAAACAATAAGAAAGTGAAATCTATATGAATTGGGCTCGCTGAATCCGAATCTGGTGTTAATTTTCTGATATCTTGACCCGTTAAAGAATTACTGAGTTTAAACTTTAAATGGTAAAATTCGATAAGAATGCAGCAGACTTTGAACAGAAGCTCAAAATCCAGTATACCTTAAATTTCAGTGAAATAAAACAAAAATGTAGTCCAGTCTATGTGATTTTGTCTCCCTGAAACCGAATCCGGTGCTAGTTTTGCAATATCTTGACCCCTTAAAGAATTATACTGCACGTGGCTATCAGCATGTGCTTATAAATTATGCTTGCAATACGTTCATTATAATGCTGTTAGTTAAAGTCATATTATGGGCATTTTTATTATGCCCCCGAAAGAGGGCATGTAGTGATCGGTCTGTCGGAGGTTCCTATCGTCTGTCTGTCTGTCTTTCCGTCACACTTTGCATTTATGTTTCTCATTTAGGTTTTCGAAAAATGCTCATAACTTCTATGTCACTTCAGATATCAACTTGATGTTTGGCATGCATGTGTATCTCATGGAGCTGCACATTTTGAGTGATGAAAGGTCAAGGTCATCCTTCAAGGTCAAAGGTCAAATGTATTTCTTCAAAAGGTCGCAGAAAGGGGCATTATGTTTCTGACAAACACATCTCTTGTTCATTGTTGAATTGAGCAGTGAAAGGAATTAACAGGTAAAAAAAAATAGTTAAAATGTGGTAACTGACCATGTATCTGCAACTCATCTTGCTACCAGTTGTTTATAAAAAATATATATTATATTCGATATTTTATGTGACTCACCCAGTCCTCTAAGCAGAAATGATCCGTAATACAAAATAGTGTCATTGCGTCGTATGAATGAATCTGCACTAAAACTAAATTTAGATTCACATCGTACATCGAATCATTTCTGTCGTCAGTTGTCACACGAAAGTACGGTTGATATTCACATGCATTATTTTTCTCTTTCCGGTATACTGTTTTAGTATGTTGATGCTGCATTAACAGTAAATAACGGTTGCGATAGACACCTATAATCTGTTAGATGCCCATAATATCACTTTAATAGTAAAGAGTACATTTTAAATAGATGCATATCAATGCATTCCCAATAATACAAACAAATCAAAGGACTGCACGTGGCTATCAGCACGTGCTTATACTGCACGTTTAAGTAACTTACTCATTCACTCATTCATTCAGTCTGTCACTCACTCATTTAGTCAGTCGCTCCTTCACTCCCTCACTCACTCACCTGAAGTCACTCAATCACAAAGTCACTCACTCAATCAATTAGTCATGTTGCGGATCAACATCAGGGTATTAATTATCGGATAAATTTAGCCCTTAGATAATATTATTTTTTTATACCTTATATCTTATTTTAAAAGTTGATATAAGTTGGCTCAATAGTTTGGGTCTATATGTATCTAGATGTATTGTTTGCTAACATATGTGGACTTTGCCATAAGTTTTTGTTGTTCTGGTTCATTCTTTATTTCATTTCCATTTACTACTGTTAAAGTTGCCTTTGCCAATATGTTTGGTTTTTGTGGTGTTTTGTTGGGCGTAGTGTAGCAGTTACTTTCCTTACTCAGGGTTCAAAATCAATAACATTCAATAGATAAATGTCTCCAGATGTTCAGTAGAGTAGATAGAAATTACTGCGAGTGGTTTAGCAAATTAATTATGATACAAGTAGTGTAGATAATGAATAATAATACAAGTAGCGTAGGTAGTGGATAACAATACAAGTAAAATAGATGACGAATAAATAAATAAGTAAATAAGTACATATATCATTTAATACCAATATGTTCAGACTGGTGTCGGTTCTCCTAGATTGACATGTGTTGTTTCCTGTATTGAGCCCTTAAATAATATTGTAAGTTCGTTCGCACTTTTGTGTTTGAAAAGTCTTTTTGCTTAGCTCAAGGCAATATTGATAACAACAAGTGAAGTTCTGTAATATTAATACACTGATGTGTGTGAATTGGTATCTCCTTGAATAAACTATGTTTTACCCTTCTAAACTTTATGAGGAATGTAAAAATGGATATAGTACACCCTGAGTCTCAGTCTGACCAGTGCCAAAGAGTTTGAAAGATGTTTAACATGGTTGTTTTTTTATGCTCCCCCAAAATTTATTTTGGGGGGAGCATATTGTCGCTGCTTCGTCTGTCCGTCCTTGTGTCCGTCTGTGCACAATTTTTGTCCAGGCTATTTCTCAGCAACTAATGACCGGAATGCAATGAAACATTATGGGAAGCTTGACTACCAAGAGGAGATGTGCAAATTATCAGCGGGTTCTGGTCGGATGATTTTTCACAGAGTTATGGCCCTTTGAAATTGTCCATTGTACACATAGTTGATTCTTGTCCGGGCTATTTCTCAGCAACTAATGACTGGAATTCAATTAAACTTTATGGGAAGCTTCACTACCAAGAGGAGATGTGCACATTATCAGCCGGTTCTCGTTCAATGATTTTTCACAGAGTTATGGCCCTTTGAAATTGTCCATTGTACATATAGTCAGAGCTCCAGATAAGGGTCATATTTTCGTAATTACGAATTATTTTCAAGTCCGTTACTATTTATTTATAAAATCTTGTCGTACCATTAAGAATTACAAAATCAAGTTACAAATGTTATTTTTACATCGGTTCGTATCGATTTTTTATTGAGTTCTTTTCGTGTATTAAAGATCTTTGCGGTGCTTATATAGAATGGTTATCGGGTTTGTTTAACAAAGCGCATTTTTTCCAATAAAAGCGGTGTATACAGTCTATCTGTCAAAAAACAATGGCGGCGCCCAGAGAGCGTCCTAAAAAACTGCTAAGCGCCCAAAAACACGCTTTTAACATATTGTACGCAAAGTGAGCCGAAGTTAAATGTTTAGAAAGACATTATAGAAAAGATATCATACAATGTTGTATGTTCAGTTTCCGACACGGTCGGAAAAGCTAAACAAAAACGCGACACGACGGGTCCAAGCTTAATCACAAAAAAACATTGAGCTAGTGGAAGGGACAAGTCCCGTAGCTAATCGTTGAAAGGATTGAAGGGGAGACCTGTTTAAATTGTTAAATATGTAAAAATTCATCTAAGGCATGCAATCTAAGCACAGTTTGGGCATATGAAGGTATTTGAGAAATAAAATTGTATAATACTGAAAAGACACTGTTGAACTCGTATAAATAAAGTTGCTAGTATGTTTATTTTGATTTTTTTTGCATGAAAATAACCATTATTATTTATTTTTGGGTCATTTATAAATAATTAGAATTATTTTCTAAAACTTAGTAGTAACGCTAAGAACAAAATTTCAGAGTTAAGAATTCTTTTTGAAAATCTGGTAGTAATTTAAGAATTTCACAAAACCAGGTGCTCTGCATATAGTTCAATTCTTCTCCGAGCTATTTCTCAGCAACTAATGACTGGAACTCAATGAAACTTTATGGGAAGCTTCACCACCAAGAGGAGATGTGCATATTATCAGCTGGTTCTCGTCAGGATTATTTTTCTCAGAGTTATGGCCCTTTAAAATTTTCCATTGTACATAATAGTGCAATTCTTGTCCGGGCTATTTCTCAGCAACTAATTACGGGAATTCAATTAAACTTTATGGGAAGCTTCACTACCAACAGGAGATGTGCATATTTTCAGCCGGTTATGGTCGGATGATTTTTCACAGAGTTATGGCCCTTTGAAATTTTCTATAAACTGTACATATAGTGCAATTCTAGTCCGGGCTATTTCTCCCTAACTACTGACTGGAATTCAGTGAAGCTTTATGGGAAGCTTAACTACTGTAAACGTATAGAAATTCGTCGGTATAAAATTTCGTGGTTTAATAAAGAACAACTAATTCGTTGACACGTAATTTCGTGGATTGCAAATAAAAAAACTACTAATTCGTTTATACGTAATTAAGTAAATTTCAAATGTTCGGGGAAGACTGACCGTCATAATAATTAAACTTTTACTAAAACAACCAGAGTAATAACGAAGCATAATCAGCTAATCTGTGTTGACAGCAAGACTTGAGGTTAATGTGCACTGAAGCATGAAAGTATAACCGATAATTGCCGAAAAGAGCGATAAAGTGGCGCACTTGTGTCCCCGCTCGCTAATTGTCATCAATGTTGTTTTGACAATATTTGCACTTTTCAGCGCAGTTGGTCCCCTTGTTGTAACAAATGAGTAATAAGGTCCTCAAAATACACGTGTGTAAACCGTTATGTGTCTTATAACTGTAATTGGCACTAATTCATACGTGATAAATCTGCAAACTGTTAATTTGACGACGTCACGTAAAAGAGAACAATAGTTAATGTACAGTTTAAATACCGTGCTTGATTAAAAAAGTATTATTACCCAAACACTTATCAAGAAAACAACATATTGTATTAACTAGCATATCTCAATCAATAATGTCTCTTTCAAAATGTTTTCGGATTAAAAAAGTATAAATAATCGTTGGTACTTGAATTTGTGGTTCAGCGGACCAACGAAACCCACGAAAATTCGTACCACACGAAATTTAATGGTTTTACAGTACCTTGAGGAGATGCGCATGTTATTTGTGGGTTCTTGTTAGATGATTTATTTAGAGAGTTATGGCCCTTTGAAATTTTTAAGTTGCTAAACCATCCATTGTATTATTTTGTCCAAAGTTATGCTCCTCAAGACGTTTCCTTTTATCTGAATATATAGTGCAATATTGTGACAAAAAAAACACTTTGGGGAGCATCACCCGTCTCTGACGGTTTCTTGTTTGGGAGGGGGCGAGGGTGAGAACAAGAACAGGAGGTTCCACTAAAGCTCGTCTGAATGCTTCAAATGTAGTTTATTCTTCACTAAGCCCATTTAAACTGATTCATGTCAGTCAATGCCTGCTAATTCTGCAAACCCTTGTAACAAACGACCTGCTGGGGTATGTATGAAGTAAACAATTCACTCAATTACAACAATTTTATTATCTCTAGAGTGAATACGAGTGAATTATTGAGTCACGTTCTGAGAAAACTGGGCATAATGTTTGTGCCTAAAGTGTCGTCCCAGATTAGCCTGTGTAGTCCACACAAGCTAATCAGACAGGGACAATGCAATGTTGGGTCTAATAATAAACACCGTACTTTCGATTTCAAACTTTTATTCAAGATACGGGAGATAACAACAAAAGTCGCTGAGCATGCATATGTATAGCGATTTTACCCGCTTCCCCTAATCTGATAAATAAAAATATACCTGGTTTTTGTCACATTACTGTGCAACCACTATAGTTATTGCCGTGCACCATCAATAATTCAGAGTTACCTTCCTTACTTTCACTCATGAATGTTGGCTCCTCCTCTTTATCCTCGGCTATTTCTGTAAAAATTGCCATATATGGAAGTTGCAAAATCGTCTATTAATGTTAATCGCCTTTGTGAAGTTGTCAACCTGAGGGTGATAGCTGATGCAGTTTCATTTCATCAATGGTAAGGTGTACTGTGTAAAGCGTGCCGTGTACGTACATTTGATACATGTTGCGAATTTAGTTTTGAAATTACAAAAGCAAATTGCAGTTAAACTAATTTGAAACATGTTCACTTCAAAGTTAAAAGTGGACATTGAACTTGTAAAACTGAGACAATCAAAAGACCGATTACAAGCAACATTTTATATTTAAACAGTCTTCGAAATTAGCTTTGAAAAGTTACATGCCAGTCGGGCCAGTTACTTAAGAATTTTTACATGCCCAACATATTTTTTACATGCCCAAACTTTTTTAACCAAAATTATAACAAATCACAACATTTTAACACTTACATGCTACACATAGTAAAGCAGAACATTGTTTTCAATAGTAGTGAATACAATTACATCTAATCAGTCACTAGAATTAAGACGGTCGATCGTTACACCAGTGCTCTTGAAAAGAGCGTTCTCTGGTGTCCTCGTACCATTTCTTGGCTTCCTTTTTCTCTAAATCATTGTCAATTTTCTATTTTATAAGTGCTTTATCGGGCTTAGCCCCATCAACATACCTAAGATACTGCATAGCCTCTATGTCGACAATGACATTTGTTTACATTGACAAAAACGGAAGCGTATTACTTGATTGAAATGATCGATTCAAAAAGCATCTTCTCGATTAATGTCTAGAGAAACCGTCGATAAGAACCGAATGTGACCGAACTGCATCGGTCAAAAACAATAACGATGACGTGTGCAAGCAGGTGCATGTTGTTAAACCAATGGAATTTCATTGTTTTACAACTTACGGCAAGGTGTTTGTTAGCAAAATTGAAAAAATTATCTGCAAATATCAAGAACCGCTTACGATTTTTTTTATAAACTGTCAATTGGCTTCAATAATTTACATGCCCGGCGGGCCACAAACGTGAATTTTTGTATGTGCCCGGCAGTAATTTTACTCGCCACGGGCGATCGGGCGTGTGCTAATTTCGAAGACTGTTTAAACAAATCTATTCAGTGTAATCTAAGTATAAATTGTCATGTTGACAAGGCTGGATTTTTGGCAACGAATAGCCTCCATAGAACAACACCTTCCAAAATGAGACATCATTGTGCTTATGTAATTCTTTAAACACATTTTAGGTCATTATCAGTCTGAATTTGCATTTAAATATTGAAGTGCTGGATTTTATTATTATACAGGATTATCGGGTAATGTATCCAGTTTGTGAAATTCATGTGCATGCAATAATTATTGTATTTTGGTTGAGAATCAATGTCAAAGATTTTTCCAGGTGATCTTTTCACTTCCGTTCAGCCTTTGTACTTGAGTATAATATGCACACCCTCAAGTCCTGATGAATAAAATCGGAGGAAAAGGTGAATATTATATGCGTACAATTACGGTATAATGAATTAAAGGCCTGGTTTTGAGCTAACTAGGGCACAAAATGCTTGCTTTACAGTATGGATAGGGGAGTGCTTCCGATTTCGTAAAATGTGTATACGCACATTTTCTTACGGCAGCTGAGAATATGATGTGTACCTAGCTGCCTTATGAAATTGTATGTAGTGTGCCCAAAAGAGTCAAGAAAGCTCATATCAGCAATGGCTTGCAATTCTTCACGGAAGCATGAGTTAATTGCATGCCAAAGTACTATGATTAAATCAAAGCGCTAAAAGGCACTTAAGTTGTTTGCTATTGCATAATCTTAGACGCAACTCAGTTTTCAAAATGATGTTATAGCTTTTTATATCGCAAGTTTGAAATGAACACAACCATTCAAATTTATAAAGAGTGTGTCTTTAAGCACAGGTCAAGATGATCTACGAGTGTGCACTGTTTATCCTCATATTTATGTTATAGAGATAACTTAGACAAAATAACAACAATGTCTCTTTTTTTCGCAATTGGTTGCTGCACTGGCAACCATCTTTAAAATTTGGGTTGCCATGGCAAAGAATAACAAGCCTAGAATCATGTACATGTTGTGTTATGTGCATCTATTTTCTTTAAATTATTGAGCAACAATTTTGCCAACATGACAGACAGACATAACAATGCATCACGTCTTGTTGTTAGCCGGAATTGAATCTTTTCTTTGGCCTAATTGATCCACAGTCGCCAATTTGTATTCCAGGGCCCTCACACTACTTTGGGGGAAGGGGTCCGCAGCCCTTAGGAGGGGTAATTTTCGCGGCGTTTCCCTTTTTGGGGGAATTTTTTACATACTCTCTCATTATTTCATTTGTACATGTTTGCACTATATTCATTGCATTTTTCATAATTTAGTATGTTTGAAAACATTAAATTCAAATAGAATTAAGATATAATAATTATGAGACACATCTTTCTATTAAAAAAAAAAAAAACAAAAAAAAAAAATTATTTTTTTTTAAGGGGGAATTTTTCCCCCCAAAAGGGGAAAAAAGTATACTTTTCAGGTGGGGGAATGCCGCCGAAATTCGGCGGCAGATTTGATAGATTGAGGGCCCTGTATTCTATGTTTAATTGGATTGAGTTGTTCAAGCTTTGAAAAAGCTTAAGTTGCCCTGCTTTTTAGACCAACTGTAACCAACTTTTGAAATTGAGTTTCCTGCCTGGGCTTAAATCTACTGGCCCCAGGCTTACGGGCAACCACAAAACCTGGAAGTTATTCATGATGTAAGATCTGACAGTGTATTGAACTCATTCAATTTGCAAGTCCAGAGCTCCAGATAAGGTTTTGTGAAATTCTTAAATTACTACCAGATTTTCAAAAAGAATTCTTAACTCTGAAATTTTATTTTTTTTGTTACTACTAAGTTTTGGAAAATAATTCTTATTTTTTCTTAATGACCTAAAAATAAATAATAATGGTTATTTTCATGCAAAAAAAAATCAAAATAAACATACTAGCAACTTTATTTATACGAGTTCAACAGTGTCTTTTCAGTATTATACAATTTTATTTTTCAAATACCTTCATATGCCCAAACCGTGCTTAGATTCCATGCCTTAGATGAATTTTTACATATTTTACAATTAAAACGGGTTTCCCATTCAATCTTTTCAACGATTAGCCACGGGACTTGTCTCTTCCACTCGTTCAATGTTTTTTTGTGTGTTTAAGTTTTGACCCGTCGTGTCGCGTTTTTGTTTAGCTTTTCCGACTGTGTCGGCAACTGAACATACAACATCGTATAAGATCTTTTCTATAATGTCTTTCTAAACATTTAACTTCGACTCACTTTGCGTACAATATGTTAAAAGCGTGTTTTTGGACGCTTTGCAGTTTTTTAGGACGCTCTTTGGGCGCCGCCATTGTTTTTTGACAGATAGACTGCATACGCCGCTTTTATTGGAAAAAATGCGCATTGTTAAACAAACCCGATAACCATTCTATATAAGCACCGCAAAGATCTTTAATACGCGAAAAGAACTCAATAAAAATCGATATGAACCGATGTAAAAATAATATTCGTAACTTGATTTTGTAATTCTTAATGGTACGACAAGATTTTAAAATAAATACGTAACGAACTTGAAAATAATTCGTAATTACGAAAATACGACCCTTATCTGGAGCTCTGAAGTCTGAAGACATATTAAAAGGACCTTTCACATTTTGGAAAATAAACAAAATTAAACAATTTGATAATTTGGAGTGTTCTGTTGTATTCGTTATCATGTTTCAATTACTACGATGATTGCTGATACATGTAAAGTATAAAATACATCTCTCATTGTATGAGCAAGGATGGCCGAGTGGTCTAAACGATTTTTATTCCAGGGGCAGTGGTTAGAGCCCAGTTGAGGGTAAACTTTTGTTTCTTTAATTTTATTATTGTTTTTTACAGCTCACCTGAGCACAAAATCTTGTTATCAGTCTAGAGGCCACATTTATTGTCTGATCCTCATAAAACTAGGTCAGAAGATTCATCCCAATAATATCTTGGACGAGTTCGAAAATGATGGCAGTTGGTTGAAAAACATGGCCACCTGGGGGCGGGGCATTTTTCCTTATATGGCTAAAGTAAAACCTTGTTAACACTCTAGTTAAATGGAGCTTTTAAGATCCAATGTTTACATTTATCAATATTAAGCATTTAATGACAAACTGTGAAAAGGTCCCTTTAAGATGTTTACTAAAAAATGCCGCAAGGTAAAAATTTAGAACTCATTGCAGGTTCATTAATTGATTAGCAAAGTTTTCTTCAAATTTAACTTTCTATTTTATTTATTTGTGCAAAATTGTTTAATTGATAAAAGTCGTAATGTACGTAATTTGTATATATTAAGCAGAATTTTTAAGTGCGATAGTCTCTTATAATTCCAATATGGAATGGCAATATACATTTGACATTTTGTAATTATTTGTATTGTTATCACCATGAATATATTTTGATGATACTTTAAAAAGATAAAGATATTGGTTGTTTATTTGATTTAAAAGTGATTTTGTTTATTTGCCTTGTCAGCAAGGTCACTTTGAAGTTATTTTCACTTTTATCTTTTTTTTCCAAATCATTAATAGAAAAGATAATTTAATCTTCATTTTGGGAAAACAGGGCTTAATGCATATGCAGGGCTCAGCCTAGGTTTAAACTTGAGGGAGAAGTGACTTCTCCCTAAGCTGAAATTAGGGAGAAGTGAGGCCACTAGAAGGAGAAGTGATTTCTGTTCGGCGTTTAATAAAATTTTCGCTTGTTTTATACCCCAAATTACACCAAGCCTTAGTATCATCATCAATGACAAACAAATACTATTTTCAAATTCAATAAATCCTTACATATTAAGTCACATAAATCAATTCATACAAATAAAACTTGTGATTTCCATGTGCATCATACAAATAAACAGTACTTTAATAATGCAATGACAATCCAAACCCTATTTACATCATAATGTACATGATAATTAGTCAGTGATTTTTTTCACCCAATTGGGAACAGGTCCGGTACCAATGCCATTGGAAATTCTTCGCGTCATGAAATCACCAAATTGTGGTAAAAACGAGTCTTAACAAAACACACTCTTAATGCATGGGACATAAAGTATATCTATTACTGTTTATCCGAATTGTATACATATCCGAAATATGTACACTTGAGAATGCCTTACCTGTTTCATTTAATAATCCAAATTTTCCTTGTTGTTATCTGGTTTAACAAACCTTATTACACATACATGTTTGTTAAATCCAGTTAATGCTTTCTCCATTATTGAATCACCATTACTTGTAATTTGAATTGCCAGCTTTGAATTGAACGCGGGTTTAATGTTACAATACATCTGCCATTTGCAATGTCGAAGGTCATGAAGTCATGACGTAGCAATTTTATTCTACTCGGATAATTTATATCTAATCGAGGAAATGTGTTTTCTCAATGTCTATTGTGTAGTATTAGGACTTGTTAGTATAAAAATGAACTGTGATTCCAGTTTATATAAGATGGGTGTTACTCGTAATTATCGGTGGATTAACAATTTTAGACTGACAAAACTCACTGGACTTTTACAGTAGTGGATCTACCTAATTAATAGACCTTTGATCAATTTTGTTTTTCTTTAATAAGTTATCCGACTTTCTTTAACCGTGCTGTCTGCCAAAAACCTGTAATTATCGAATGGTCAATCAATTATCACGTAATCATTAGACAACTTACAGCACGCGCAAAGAGGTTGCGGGATATAAAATAAAGTCATTAACGTATTGATACGGTAGATAAAGTTATGGAAATTAGCACTACAGTTTGCACGGGTGGGTTGTTAGTTTTCGTTTATATGGTTATGAATTAATTTCTGACAAAATAAATTGCACATCGACTGGATAATTAGTGTTTATGAGTTTTGAAACACGAAACAAGTAAACAGTAGAACATACTAGAATAAATCGTATTCATATTTACTGTTGGGAATGTGTTGCGCGTGTAAACTTTTTTGAGCGTAAATACATGTCTATAACGACGTCATTTCATCGCTCAGGTAAACTACTGCATATGTATATACAATGCACGCGTTCTCATTGGTAACTATCGATGTTAATGTACCGCTTAACTCCGCCTGCAAGGCGTGTACTAATTGGGCTTGCAGAACAGAGAACTATCCAAACTGTCGGCGAAATGACACTCGCTATGATCTTTTGATCTAAACCGTTATTGTTTGGAGTGAATGCCCATGTATGCTACAGTACAGCCAAAGCGGCACAAACATAATCCGCGGCTACGCCACGGCCAGATTATTAGTCCGCGGCGGCCGAATCGTGTGTTCACGCGGCGTATCGCCGTGGCAATGGGCATCGATCCGCGCAACGATGCCGAGTCTGTATTAACCTCGCATACTTTCGCGGAGTAAATCCGCCTCATACGTACGCGGCGGATCGAGTGAAAAGATATCCACCTACATGTACATACATGTATGTGTAGCGTAGAATTAATTACGTGCAACTGTTTATGTTTCGTTCGATTATCATTATTAAATTTGTAATCCGAAACACACTTCCGAATTTTAATGCTAACGCGTCCTTTGGCAAATTCTAGCATCAAATAAACAGTGCTAAAATATCCTTTGTTTCGAAAATTATGCAGACATGTAGAACGTCGTTTGGAAAGTTTGGGTGTATTTTGTGTTGTATAAATACATGAACATCACGTCAGGCGTAAATCGCATTTTCAGTGGAGAAAAAAAAACGCCCCGATTAGACGTTATTTCATCATCTCTATAAATAGTAACAAATGCCAAAATGTATTTGATACTTAAGGAAATATCGAAAATGTTTGTGTATCGTACATATTTACCAGCATTTGCTTAAAAACTGGAATATACGGGATTATCGGGTAATTAGTAGCTATATTAATCGTATAATATGAACAAAATAAAACGTGTTTATATACGCATATTCAAACAATAGTTATAATATGCTGATAATTAACAAAACTACAAATATGTCGTCACCGTCTTGATTATTGATGTGGCTTCAAACTGCTAATTTTCTCAGCTAAAATATAATAGCGGAATCAACATGCAATTAATTTATAAATCCACCATATGCTGGAGCCTTGACCACTTGTATGTGCGAAAACATAATTACGTGACCTTGTTTATGTGTGAAATACATACGCTACGGGCGGGAAACAAACTTAATAATTGGCCAGACACATTAACTATGCTTACATGTATATGCTAAAACAATCCGCGCACAATAAATTTATTATGATTTTAATTATTATTATAATTGTTCTTTCAAAATTTGTTAACTACATGTAACTAATAATTTAAAAAAGATTTTTTATTTCATGATGCGCATCGACTCGGCATCATGTCGCAGATCGCGGCATGCCTCGTGGACAGATGCGAAGTTTCGCGGCGAAATGCTACTTGCCGCCGCATACTGACGCGGCTTCAACGACTGACGCGGCATCAACTCGTTTCGCCTTGCCGCCGCGGATCGCGAAATACGTTTGTTCCGCTTTGGCTGTACTGTAGTTGCCTGGATAAGCTTTCACAGCAGTCGATCTTTTGCTGTGATAATAAACTGATAACATAACAAGATTCATCGGTGACTTTATGACATGTGAAAATAGAGAATTTTTAGATGAAAAAGTTGAGAGAAAAAACGTCCATGTTGTAAAAAAAGAAGGCGAAGTCAACTTCTCCTTCATGTAATTTAAAGGCGACATTATTATGTCCCGGGCGAAGATGTCGCCCACGTCGCCCTCACGGCCGAGCCCTGATATGCATTAATTGTCATCCCAGTACCAGAGACTCTTTAAACAAAAAACACCATAAAATCAGAAAGTGTTGTCCTTGATTAGCTTGTGGGCATTGCACAGGCTAATCAGTGTGCACAGGCTAATCTTATTTGACATGCATTATGCCCCATTTTCCCGGAAAGAAGCCAATATGTACAGATTTCAATGATAAATTGGCCAATGTCATTACACAAGCTGTTAAATCCTAGACTGGCTTATGTCATAGCAAAAGCTGTTAAACACTATTGATTACATACACGCTGTCTGCAGTGTACCTGAGTGGTGAAGTATAAACAGGCAGATGTGGTGGTTATCATTCCTAGCGTAGTTAAGAGCAGACTGACTTGCAAAACTCCCTCTTCATTAGTTGCCCGCTAGCGCAAACTTAAAATGGTGTAAGCAATGTTCATGGAAGAAAAATGTTAGAAAAAAGTTTCTAAATGAACAATTGTAAGAATTACGAATAACTTTATTTAATATCTATTTCGTCTGCCCCGAATCAGGGAAGGCTTGGAAAAGGACAACCGTTTCCCCTGTGATTTTAAAGAGCAGTATTACAAAAGCCTTTTTGCGTTGCAAATAGACTAAAAACTGCACAAGTTCTGGTTCAAATCTGCCCTGATACACTACACGACCCGTGATTTTTGCCTAATTTGCGAAGTCAAGGCGGGCATTTTGCTTTTTGGGTGGAAAATCACTGCGATTTCACGTGACTCGTCACTCCGACGTCGCGCGAGAGCAAGATAATCTTCGCGCTAAATCCCCTCAATGTTGTGGTGATTTGCTGCGATTCTGCGACAACGATGACTCGCCAATTCATGCATAGAAACCAAATCGTATCGATAACTTTATACATGTACATAACGCTTTTCTAATGTTCACAATTATCCGATAATCCAACATCAAACAAATAATCTTGAACATTTATGTCGGTAAATATGTTTGAGAATTTCATTAAAACAACCATTTGACTACGCCATTTTTCAGAAGTGTAAAGAGTACAGCGCATAATGTGGGACACAGCTTTCATTGGACAAACGTATTTAAATTTAGATTGATACAATACGATCTTACAAAAAAAACGTTTTATTGCGTCATACGCCTTCATGTAAAAAACGTTTTCTTTCTGGAAATTGTGCTATTAATGCATAATATTATCAAAACATTTTTTTTCACACGTAAAGCGTTGTAACAAATTAATATACAATTCAAAACAAATATACCATAAGTATAAATGTTCCGTTAAATTCCCAAATGAGAATAAAAATTTATAAGAATAATCCAAAACACACTTCCGATGTTTTATGTTAACACGACGTTTACAAATGCTTTAAATATAGTATTTATATATATTTCCTGACAAAAGAGCGCGAAAATTATGCGGCAATGTACAAGGTCAAGGTATACGAGTGTGCAAGTATTGATTTTTTATACAAACTGTGTAGCGCAGAGAACATTGAATTCTGTTGTTTTCGGTTAAATGTTTCTTTGGTATTTTTAAAACAGTTATATCGCCAACAATTTGATATTTCTTTTAAAGTCAATTCAAATCAAACACGCCGTATCCGTATCATTACTGATAGAAGTAAAACATAATACCTTGACTTGTATAATTTTTTTGTTGTGAGAGACCATCTGAGTAAACGTCGAAAAATATATCCAAACTGTTATTTTTTGTCAATGCCCTTTGATCCATTATCGCACTTAATTGGCAGCGCCATCCTGTTGTTTCTGTGATTGTCACATCTTTTCACAGTTTGAACACGTACAAAGAGTGCCAATTAGACACTTGAACAAACACTATCACCCGCTGGACAGTACACACTAAATAATCAAATGTTGAGGGTTTTTTGTTTTTGGCGTGAAAACCCAGAGAAATGCATGTGCATTATACATCATCATAAATTTATTGAACTCTGCGAACGCTAAGTGCTACGTTGATATACTCGTGTTTTTTTTCAGCAAAACAAACACAATGTTTAACGGCTTTAATATATAGGCAATGATGTAATAACAACAAATTATTTACCACGATGTCATAATAACATGTACTTAAAAATAGAACAGTATATGTATTTTCGATTTCCGGCTTATCAAGCATTGTGTATGTATGTACAACGCTCGGAAAGTAACGCGAGTAACACGAGTTATCCGCATTGGAGCCTGAAACAGAATTTAAATAAGTATAGCATATTTTAGTCCAAATAATTAGATGTAATCTACCGATTACATTTAACCTTTAAATGAAAGTGTAACTTAAACAATTTCCCGTATCTTAAGGCGCGAATATTTTGCTAAACTCTGTTAACAAAAGGGCTACATGTTATAATTCTTAATGAAATGCAAAAATAAGTATTAACATAATTAATAACATCAATTAACACACACGGTAAGATCAAAGTTTAAATGGAAAACTTATATCATATTTCTCGTAAATTACCAAATTATTAGTTTCGTCGAAATCAAATACCATGTAGAGAAACTTAGGTATTTATAATCGACCAATGACAAAACACTATGCAACTTTCAATTTACACAGTGCTACGCTACATGTATATTGCAACAATATGGAATTTGAACAGTGGTATTGTATTCGGGCCTGGAATATAATTGATTGCAAGTTTTAATAAACATTCTGCTAATGCAATTAGTTAAATAATGTTTACATGTTATGTTAAATAATTATTGCATGATCATTGTTCTGCGCTGTTATATTAATTTGGAGCCGTTAAAGCTTCCGACATTACTTCATCACGTTCATGTCGGAACGGGAGTATTTTAGCTAATACGCCCATTGCATACAACAACAACAAAAGCTTTATTATTGCAATGTATAATGTAAGTGTATACATATATGTTACATGTTCATGTAATGTAGTGTAACCCTTAATGTAAATCTCTTAAAAAGGTGAACCACGGCGGTTCGCGGTGATTCGCGCTGATTGCGTAACAGCGAGATACATCGCGCGACGGTCGCCGAGACATCACCCAAATTTTCTTGTCGCTCGGAATCACCGCAATTTTTCACTTTGCATCGAATGCGGTGATGCGAGAATCGCGGCAAAAATCACGGGTCGCGTAGTGTATTTTCATACAGGTTAGAATAAATGAGATTTTCAGTTTAGAAAATGGACGGGTAAGGCTAGCATAACCATTTTACTGTTTGGTTTTCATTCATATCATTGTATTTAATAACAATTTTCCAAAAAAATAATTGATTTTAACTTAAAAATATTTTCCCAACTTGGGGTAAATTGACGCTTGAATTTCCAATTTCAAGGGTATAGGTCATGTTGCCAAAGTGGTGAAATTCAGCCCTGATGTTGTATTGTTGAAATGTTTAAATCTGAATATTTGTATGTCCCCAAGTCCTTACTGGGGGACATATTGTTTTTGCCCTGTCTGTTGGTTTGTTAGTTTGCATCAGACTTTAACATTGGCCATAACTTTTGCAATATTGACGATCGCAACTTGATAATTGGCATGCATGTGTATCTCATGGAGCTGCACATTTTGAGTGGTAAAAGGTCAAGGTCGTTCTTCAAGGTCAAAGGTAAAATACCTACTGGGGGGCAAAGTGTTTCACAAACACATCTTGTTGATCTGAAGTTTAAAAGTCTTTGAATACTGTTAAATTGAAGTTATGTGAATTGAATATCATGAAATTTTATTTTATGTCTAAATGAACTGTGATCCATAAATGGAAAAATTCTGGCATCTCACATTCACAGTTCTTGAACATGCTCTAATTTAGGCATGAAGGTCCATGAATAACCTATGGAAAGGTCATGAACATTCCTCAGAAATCCCCACAAAGTGCATGAATATTTTATAAACAGTTCATGAACAAAATTCATGAAAAGTAATCATACAGTTCTTGAATTATTAATGAATGATTCATGAACTGAAAATGTGACTCCCATGATCTTTTCATTTCAGGAACTGTTCATGAACATGAGAACTTCATGAACTTAAGAATATTCAAGAATTGTGTTCATGAATGTTCTTAAGTTTATGAACTTTTCATGTTAATCAATAATTCATGTAATGACAAGATCATGAATAGTATCATTTTCAGTTCATAAATCATTCATGAATATTAATGAACTGTATGATGAATGTTCATTAACTTTCAGACCTGTTTACTTCTACGGATTCGCCGTAGTTACTACGGATTATTTGGCTAAACTACGCACTACGGATTTGTACTGAAAAACTACGGATCCATGGATCAAAATGGTAAAATTTCAGATTTTAATCGTACTTTCGCTTATTTTCGGTCTTAACGGGTAATTTATCAATCATAATCATTTATGGCGCTTGCGAAGTAAAAAACGTTGAAATTCAAGCCTCCCGGGGAACGAGTGCTGATCGAGCATGTCGAGTCGTCACCGAACTGACTTGCGTATTGGTTCGCAAATTTAGCCGAATATATACGATTTTACGTTGCTATCCAGTATACACATCTCTCTTTCTATTGCGGAGAATACCGACGATAGTCGATGTATCGGGATTGAGCACGCCTGTTTTTACACACGTCCAAGATGGCGGCAAGCAGACGAGAATTTGCGATTAACGGCGAAAATAATAAATACCATTCAAATTAACAACGGATAATATCATATGGTCATAAGGGAATAATGTAATGCGTGTGTCAATTAACGCAACATACTACGTTTGAGATTAAAAAAACAAATATTTACAGGGGACAAAAATATTTATAAATTGCACTCGTCCTGCAGGACAAGTGCATTAAAATTTTCACTCGTCCTGCAAACACATGCACTTTTCCTTCAAATATGTGTGAAAGAAAGATTGCAAAGGACTGATATGACTAACAATGTTTCCTATATCACTGCTAAAATGCTGCTTACTTAGTTATTCATGCCAGCTGATCACAGAAGAAATGTTAACTTACTTTATTTATGAGGAACACAAAATAAATAAATGAAGACAAATTTGTTTTTTCCTTTTTCTAATGCTTGCGTGCTTTCCATTTCGGATGGTTGAACATCGCTCCTGCCCCCTTTAAAGAATGCTCGTATGTCAGACATTTTTCAGATGAAATTCAGACTGGTTGAAAACGGTACTTCGCAGTAAAATAATTCTTTAAAAAAATCAATACTTAAAGAAGGCTCGTATGTCAGACATTTTTCAGATGAGTTTCAGACTGGTTGAAAACGGTACTTCGCAGTAAAATAATTCTTTAAACAAATCAATACTTACAGTGAATGAAGTCAGATGGTTCCCTGTCAACATTGACGCGCAAAGTTTACACCAAAAAGCCAATATTTACTCCGGGACACAGTCTCGATTAACAACGCGCACCTGCTGTATAAAATTTACAATTACGATTTCTGGTTCATTCGCGTTCTACTTTCGGAATAGATATGCTTTAAGAAATGATTTTATTTAATGAAAAAGAGTCTTTCTGGTCAGAAAATACATATTTTAACATCAGTTTTTTTTTCACTCGTCCTGTAGGACGAGAGCTGTAGGGAAATTCACTCGTCCTTTCAAGATTTCACTCGTCAATACGAGCGGACGAGTGGAATTTTTGTCCCCTGATTTATCAGAACTCTGCGCAGTGAATGTGCGTCACGGAAACGAGTGTTGGAAAATTGGAGTTTAGTATACTCACAAAGTTAGAGCATTTATTATAATAAGATGAGTATCGTTTGAAAATGGAAAGAGACAAACATGATTTGATTTATATGTTAGTGGATCTGTGTATAATCAGATTCATATGCATATTCTGCTTTATTATGTTTATTACGTTGTACAGTTCAATGAAATAGCATTGCACTGAGGTTGTCAAGTGCAAGATATTGAAAGGTAAACAAATAAAATATATTATTCTAACTCCATTTAATACATCATTAACACAACAAGAACACTAAAGGATGTTTGTCAATATTTGTTTATGTTTTCCCCTCATGATATTTAATTTATAAAAATACTGTAGTAAATTAATAGCTAATCTTAAAGAGCTTATGATCAAATGGTGTATTTAAGAATCTATAAATTATTGCATGTGGATGGATATCATCTAAATATTGTCTTCATTTTAAGAAGACATTGAAGCGGCACTTTATAATATAAAATGCTGTCAAACATGCACTTAAAAACAATTTTAATTTTGTTACTTATATACATATGTATAATGCTTAATGTCTACAAATTTCATGGTTTATCGCGTTTTTTTTCCAATTTCATGGTTTATCGGGTTAATTTTCCCAATCCAAATGGCACAGGCTGTAAAACATCAAAGCAAAAAAAATTCACCTAACAGATTTTATTATTAGCAAGTAAATTCATCTAATGCTTTATGTACCGTTAAACTGATATGTGACCCAGTCATGGTGTTTAAAATGATTGAAAAGTTTAAAACTACTGACAACAGCCCCAAACTACTGAGAGATGCCCTCCATACTACTGAGAAGCAATCGGTAGGGTAAACAGGTCTGAACTTTGTTCATGAATTGTTCGTGGATATTCATGAATTATTCATAATCATTTCAACTGGGCATGGTATTATGTTGTCGTCTTATCATATCATGAATTAGCAAAGACTGCTCTGTTTTGTTGCTCAGCAGAGTTTGTTTGGTAGAGCTGTCATCATGCAGTTACTATCATTTATAGTAATTGAATAATAGGGGCCTTAGAATCAGTGTCCATCCACACTATCACGCTATCAAAATATGCCATGGCAGGCAGATTTGAACAAAAGTCAGCAAAACAGAGAATCTTAGGAGAGTTGGGTTACGCTGAGCTGAGACATGTACATGTAAGGATGCAAGAGGTTTAAGTAAGAGTTATTAATTAATTATTATTATGTAGTATGAAAAAATAATGTATAATGTTTATTCGGTTTGATAACTTTGGAAAAATGAACTCCTCTCACCCTTCAAAAATTGTAACAATGGTGGCAACGGTGTGATTATGTGTGTATAATGTTTTGTTACTTGTAACAAAGGACACATTTGCCCCTGATGTGGGCCAAATTTTGACATTAGGAATATAATTGAAACAATTTTGGTAGAGGTTCACTAGATGATGTTTCATGACATATATGTATGTTCTAGGCCTTGTGGGAGAAGATTTTAAAAGTTTTCACAATAATCATATAATCAGAGCTCCAGATAAGGGTCGTATTTTCGTAATTACGAATTATTTTCAAGTCTGTTACGTATTTATTTCAAAATCTTGTCGTACCATTAAGAATTACAATATCAAGTTACGAATATTATTTTTACATCGGTTTGTATCGATTTTTATTGAGTTCTTTTCGCATATTAAAGATCTTTGCGGTGCTTATATAGAATGGTTATCGGGTTTGTTTAACAAAGCGCATTTTTTCCAATAAAAGCGGCGTATACAGTCTATCTGTCAAAAACAATGGCGGCGCCCAGAGAGCGTCTTAAAAAACTGCAAAGTGTCCAAAAACACGCTTTTAACATATTGTACGCAAAGTGAGCCGAAGTTAAATGTTTAGAAAGACATTATAGAAAATATCTTATACGATGTTGTATGTTCAGTTGCCGACAAAGTCGGAAAAGCTAAACAAAAACGCGACACGACGGGTCCAAACTTAAACACAAAAAAAACATTGAACGAGTGGAAGGGACAAGTCCCGTGGCTAATCGTTGAAAAGATTGAAGGGGAGACCCGTTTTAATTGTGACATATGTAAAAATTCATCTAAGGCATGCAATCTAAGCACAGTTTGGGCATATGAAGGTATTTGAAAAATAAAATTGTATAATACTGAAAAGACACTGTTGAACTCGTATAAATAAAGTTGCTAGTATGTTTATTTTAATTTTTTTTGCATGAAAATAACCATTATTATTTATTTTTAGGTCATTAAGAAAAAATAAGAATTATTTTCCAAAACTTAATAGTAACATTAAGAATAAAATTTCAGATTTAAGAATTCTTTTTGAAAATCTGGTAGTAATTTAAGAATTTCACAAAACCTTATCTGGAGCTCTGATATAATGAAAACACATTTGCCCCCGGTATTAAAATTAATAATTTGTATTTATTTTCATATTTTCCCAATTTTTAAGGTTTCTCGCGCAATTTTTATAAGCCAGTTTAAAAAAAAGGGCCGTATTATAGTTTCACCTTGGCGGTGGGCGGGAGGCGTCCACAGCATTGTCCGCTCTCTAATTCAAAGAGTTTTCATCCGATCTTCACCAAACTTGGTAAGAAGTTTTATTTAGACAATATCTAGATCAAGTTCGAATATGGGTTATGCCGGGTCAAAAACTAGGTCACAGGGTCACTAAAATGGTGCTTTTCAAGCATTTAGCATGGTGTCCGCTCTCTAATTGAAGTAGTTTTTATCCGATCTTCAGCAAACTTGGTCAAAAGTTGTATCTGGGCAATATCTTTGTCAAGTTCGAATATGGGTCATGCCGGGTCAAAAACTAGGTCACAGGGTCACTTTCAAGCATTTAGCATGTTGTCCGCTCTGTAATAGAAGTAGTTTTTATCCAATAATTACGATACTTGGTCAGAAGTTGTATCTAGACAATATCTAGGTCAAGTTCAAATATGGGTCATGCCGGGTCAAAAACTAGATCACGAGGTCACTTAGTGCATTTCAAGCTTTTAGCATTGTGTCCGCTCTCTAATTGAAGTAGTTTTCATCTGATCTTCACCAAATTTGGTCAGAAGTTGTGTCTAGATGATATGTAGGTCAAGTTCAAATATGGGTCATGGTAAAGTTATCAAGTTGTCAAAAACCTTCAAACTGGGGTATCTTGTGACAGTTTGGCACTCTTGTTTCCAATCCAAACGCCACAGACTAAAATCACTGCTACTACTACTACTTCTACCACTACTACTACCACTATGACTACTGCTACTGCTACTACTACTACATTTGTACTACTACTACTACTACTTCTACTACTACTTCTACTATTACTACTACTGCATCTACTACTACTACTACTACTACTACTACTACTACTACTACTACTACTACTACTACTACTACTACTACTACTACTACTACTACTACTACTACTACTACTACTACTACTTCTACTATTACTACTACTGCATCTACTACTACTACTACTACTACTACTACTACTACTACTACTACTACTACTACTACTACTACTTCTACTACTACTACTACTACTACTACTACTACTACTACTTCTACTACTACTACTATTCCTACTCCTACTACTACTACTACTGCTACTGCTACTGCTACTGCTACTGCTGCTGCTACTACTACTGCTACTGCTGCTGCTGCTACTACTACTACTACTACTACTGCTTCTGATTCTGCTTCTGCTACTACTACTACTTCAACTACTACTACTACTACTGCTGCTGCTGCTGCTACTACTGCTACTGTTACTATTACTACTACTACTACAACTACTGCATCTACTACTGCTGCTGCTACTGCTGTTATTTCTACTACTACTACTTCTTCTACTACTACTACTGCTACTGCTGCTGCTACTACTA
This sequence comes from Dreissena polymorpha, assembly GCF_020536995.1. Lineage (NCBI taxonomy): Eukaryota > Metazoa > Mollusca > Bivalvia > Myida > Dreissenidae > Dreissena > Dreissena polymorpha. The sequence continues at coordinate 35,075 of NW_026273327.1, read as the reverse complement.
CTGCTACTACTGCTACTGCTGCTACTTCTACTTCTGCTGCTGCTACTAACTACTAAATAGTCATTATTTATACAAATGAGTGCATTTAAACTCTCGCTTAAAGCAAAGCGTGTGAAAGAACATCATGGCCATGCCAGTATTGGGGAAATGATTTGACTGCATGTATATGGTGACATTCATCCTTGTATCAGAATGAAGCAAATGCAGTTGTGTTTAGTCATTCATTCCACTCTCTCAATGCAGTGTTGAATTTAGATCCAATTACTTATAATGTCAGGACGGCTGTTTAATTTAATTTTTATCGGGAACAAAAGGCAGCCATGTGTATGGTGTCAAATTGGGGCTGTTGACAATAGAGGAAATTTCATCAACTAAGTGTTTATAATTATTTAAGGACATTATTAGAACATCTAGCTGAAATGCATGCTATAAATACACAGGTTTTAACTTCACTTTTTATTCCCCCCTTGGAAGAAGAGGGGGTATATTGTTTTGCACATGTCGGTCCGTCGGTCGGTCGGTCCGTCCACCAGATGGTTTCCGGATGATAACTCAAGAACGCTAAGGCCTAGGATCTTGAAACTTCATAGGTACATTGATATTGACTGGCAGATGACCCCTATTGAATTTGAGGTCACTTTAAAGTTAAAGGTCAAGGTCATAGTGACTCAAAATAGTAAAATGGTTTCCGGATGATTACGCAAGAAGGCTTAGGCCTAAGGATCATGAAACTTCAAAGGTACATTGATCATGACTGGCAGATGACCCCTATTGATTTTCAGGTCACTAGGTCAAAGGTCAAGGACACAGTGTCTCGAAACAGTAAAATGGTTTCAGGATGATAACTCAAGAATGCTTACGCCTAGGATCATGAAACTTCATAGGTACATTGATAATGACTGGCAGATGACCCCTAATGATTTTCAGGTCACTAGGTCAAAGGTCAAGGTCACAGTGATTTGAAATAGTAAAATGGTTTCCGGATGATAACTCAAGAATGCTTACGCCTAGGATCATGAAACTTCATAGGTACATTGATCATGACTGGCAGATGACCTCTATTAATTTTCAGGTCACTAGGTCAAAGGTCAATGTCACTGTGACTTGAAAGAGTAAAATGGTTTCCTGATGATAACTCAAAAATAATTAGGTCTAGGATCATGAAACTTCATAGGTACATTGACTGATCATGACTGGCAGGTATATTATTCACACAATGGCTGCCACAACAACTGACAGCCCATATGGGGGCATGCATGTTTTACAAACAGCCCTTGTTAGTATAACTGAAGCTATACCTATACTAGCACGCAGGCTGTCAAATGATTCCTATATTCCTATTTTCTCCCATATTTTGGTTCCAAGTCCTGTATTTTAAAACAAATTCTATATTATTGATATTTAAAGTTAATATCTTGACAAAGAATATTGAAATATCAATGAGTGCTTTCATACTGCTTTTAAGTGGTTCATTTTACAGGTAAAAGGATCACTGTGTCTTGCACAGCATCACAATCTGTCACATACAATACACTTCTTTAACATCTGTAGGGTCAACATGCAAGCTGTACAACAGAACACAGGTCTTTATAAGTCTTACTTTGATAGGGATTATGTTCTCTATGATGTTGGTGGGCTAAACAGAAGCCTTCTGTCTTGAAGGGGATTGGAGTCGGTGCCAAAAATATTTTTGGGCTACTTGTATAAGTCCTGTATACTATAAGTCATGAAAATTGTATAGTGCAAACCATTGCTTTATAGCATGAAATTGAAATATTATTGTTCATGTTTTTCACACAGAACTTAACCTGCAGTAAAAAATGTTTACATGTATCAAATACAAAATATGATGTTGTTACCTCCTGTATATAAGGCTGATAAACAACGCGTTTTGATTGGATTTAATATAGTGATGCAATTCAAGACAAATGTAAAGCCTGAATGTGTATGCAACTTTAGCTATACATGGGACGTTTAAAACAGCTTCTGTAAAAAAATACAACAGATAATTTGTATTTTACGGGTTAAAAAAAGCTCACAGGTTTGATTTCATGGAGGTCACATTATAGTGTGCATGAAACAAAGATGTTAATGTGATGATCTTTGCATGAAAAGAATAGGTGCATTGATTGCCAAGCCATATAACAATGCAAAGAACTTTAAGATTTTTACTTTATTTGTAGTGCATAGTAACTGATTGTAGTAATATTTATTGGAAACACAATTGTTTTATTAAAATGAAAAAAACAACAACAAAAAACCAGAAACTTCTGTTGTGCTATTGACATTATTAGATAGCTCAGTCATAATTGATTTGACTTTTTGCTGCTGTAAACTACATCCTTGTGGACTAATTCCAACTGAGCGTGCTATAAGCAGCAATAAAAGACATTGTCATGGGTGGAATGTGCGCTGTAAGCTGCTGCATCAAACTGTATCATTTTGGAAGAAATAGCTTTTGGGGCATATTGTACAAGAGTATGTTAACCAAATACCTTAAAGAAGCAAACAACCAGATCAAACTGGATCTATTCATTTCCAGATGGTTATGGAAAATTTCGAAATGTGGATGAAAACAAAATAGGATCCACTGTAGATTCAGGATATATTGGACTTTGCAATATACAAAATGCAATAAAGTGGATCTGCAGTAGCTCAATCTATTCTTAATAGTGGATATTCCTTTCAAGGTGGAATTTTAGGAATCATTATTCCCTACTTTCACTTTAAGACAATGGGCTTTTTTTCATTAAAAAAAAAAGAAACTTATAGCTTGTTCAAACTATTACTAGGGCGAAAATTGATAGCCTCGGACTTCAAACTATATGTTTTTGTTGGAGACTGTGTCTGAAAGAGCATTGTGATGATAATGAGGTGAATGATCACATTAATGGACAGCCTGAGGTTGCCAGCAGAGTCAGTTTCTTTCTCAATTGGGTTAGTAAAAAATGATCTGGAAAGCCAGGGAAAATTATATTTTAAACATGTTTATATGACAGTCTTCAAGCATTATATTTACTAGTAACTTAAAAAGTATTTCAAAAGTTTAAATTTGTAATGCTGTTCAGTGCATTTAAATATTAAATATCTTCTACTTGAGGTGATTATAAGAATTATTGTTTCTATTAACTTTGTTATGTTCTTTAAATTGCCTTAATTATATATTCTTATCTCAAGGCTACATATATATCTTTGAAAGCCAGTTTGCATGCTGACAGAGTCACAAAGGTGCAAAATGCATGTACCAAGCTTGCCTGTACCGTGGCACTTAGTAAAGCTGACGTCACCGCTCCAAAAGAAATAGGAAAACAGAACTGGCGTTTTCCGCTCCAAAAAAAAAAGACGGGAAAACACAAGTTCTGTTTTCCCCGAGTCCAAACAAAAAATAAACTCGTGAAAACAGATTTATTTTGTGTTTCCCCAATTTAATTTTTTTTTGGAGACGGGAAAACAGAACTTGTGTTTTTCAGACTTTTTATAACCCCACAAATGAAGTTTAGGGGGGTATATCGGAGTGAGCTTGTCTGTTGGTCTGAAGGGCGGTCGGTCCGTATTAAATGTCCGCTCTCTTTTTCAAGTTGTTTTCATCCGATTTTTCACCAAACTTGGTCAGATGTTGTATCTAGATGATGTCAAGGTCAAGTTCAAATATGGGTCATGACGGGTCAAAAACTAGGTGACGGGGTCACTTAGTGCGTTTTAAACATTGAGCATGGTGTCCGCTCTCTAATTCAAGTAGTTTTCATCAGAGCTTCATTAAACTTGGTCAGAGGTTGTATCTAGATGATTTGTAGGTTTAGTTCGAACATTGGCCGGGTCAAAAACTTGGTCACAGGGGTCAGTTAATGCGTTTTAAACATTGAGCATGGTGTCTGCTGTTTTTTGTTAAGACAACATACAAAATATTCTGTGTCAATGCGGCATGTGGGGGAATTCGCCACGTCTGTGACAAAGCTCTAGTTTTTTTCGAGCGGTGATGCCACCTTAGTGCCACCTTTTTAAGTGTTATGTCTCTTAGCAATCAGTGTCTTCCAAGTGAACCGTAATTAGCTCTTCACTCATATACGGAATCAATTACCTTCATTTGCATATGTGGGAGTCATTTTATTCACCATAGGCCTCTTTATTGTGTGAATGAGGAAAAATTTGCATTATTAGCTCACCTGAGCACAACGTGCTCATGGTGAGCTTTTGTGATCGCCTTTTGTGCATTTGCCTTGTTAACACTCTAGAGGTCACATTTATTGTCCAATCTTCATGAAATTTGGTCACAAGATTTTATAAGTCTCAATGATATCTTGAATGAGTTCGAAAATAGGTACGTTTGCTTGAAAAACATGGCTGCCAAGGGGCGGGGCATTTTTCCTAATATGGCTATATATGGCTTTAGCAGGTTTTTATGCCTCCGGTAGGGTGGCATATAGCAGTTGAACTGTCCGTCAGTCAGTATGTGTGTATGTCAGTATGTCAGTCTGTCCGTCCGTCCGAAAACTTTAATGGCCATTACTTTTTCAATATTGAAGATAAGAACTTGATATTTGTCATGCATGTGCATCTCACGGAGCTGCACATTTTGAGTGGTGAAAGGTGAAGGTCAAGGTCATCCTTCAAGGTCAAATGTCTAATATATGGCGTCTGTCTGTCCGTCCAAAAACTTTAACATTGGCCATAACTTTTTCACTATTGAAGATAGCAACTTGATATTTGACATGCATGTGTATCTCATGGAGCTGAACATTTTGAGTGGTGAAAGGTGAAGGTCAAGGTCATCCTTCAAGGTCAAATGTCAAATATATGGCGTCTGTCCGTCTGAAAATTTTAACATTGGCCATGACTTTTTAAATATTGAAGATAGCAACTTGATATTTGGCATGCATGTGCATTTCACGGAGCTGCACATTTTGAGTGGTGAAAGGTCAAGGTCATCCTTCAAGGTCAAATGTCTAATATATTGCGTCTGTCCGTCCGTCCAAAAACTTTAACATTGGCCATAACTTTTTCACAATTGAAGATAGCAACTTGATATTTGGCATGCATGTGTATCTCATTGAGCTGAACATTTTGAGTGGTGAAAGGTCAAGGTCAAGATCATCCTTCAAGGTCAAATGTCAAATATATGGCATCTGTCCGTCCGAAAACTTTAACATTGGCCATAAATTTTTAAATATTGATTATAGCAACTTGATATTTGGCATGCATGTGTATCTCATGAAGCTGCACATTTTGAGTGGTGGAAGTTCAAGGTCAAGGTCATCCTTCAAGGTCAAAGGTCAAAAAATAAATACAAATAAATTCAAAGCGGCGTTCTCATGAAGCTGCAAATTTTGAGTGGTGGAAGTTCAAGGTCAAGGTCATCTTTCAAGGTCAAAGGTCAAAAAAAATAATATTTTTTTTCAAAGCGGCGTTTTCATGAAGCTACACATTTTGAGTGGTGGAAGGTCAAGGTCATCCTTCAAGGTGAAAGGTCAAACAAAAAAAACAACATTTTTTTTAAAGCGGCGCAATAAGGAATATTGTGTTTCTGACAAACACATCTCTTGTTTTTCCTTCTTTGCTACCCGCTTAAAAACGGCCCTTTCCCCTGGGATTTTTTCCCCCTCAGCAGGTTAATTTTCCCCCAGAATTCATTTCCCCCCCCCCCCCAAAAAAAAAATATGGTGACTTGAAATAGTAAAATGGTTTTTGAATGATAACTCAAGAATGCATACGCCGCCAACAGGGCACACTCTGAACAATATTACTGAAGCAACTGGTCTGTAATCCTAAATCTATAATTATCAGTCCACCTGTACGAAAATGTTTGGGCAGACTGCAACCAGATTATGTGCAGAATAAAATACACAAAATCTGTGTAGAATATGTGCAGAAAATATTTGGTGTCCATTTTAAATGAGTTGAACCAGATTTCTATTTATAGATTTTTTCAATATAAACAAAGAACGAATTCTGTACAGATTTTACGAATTATTTAAATTAAGCAGAATTTGTTCGAGGCAGAAAAAAATCTGGCAGAATTAAATCTGGGGAGAACCAAAATGTGAGAATAGAATTCTGTGCAGAATAAAATCTGTTTAATATTAAATTCTGTACAGAAAATTTTCTGTACAAAAAATGTATCCAGGTAGAAAAAGCAAAATAAACAGACCATCAATAAATAACATTTTTTTTATGAAATTTTAAAATGTAAACAATAAAATGTACACAATGAAATATACTGACAGTACCAATATTTTTGTTGTTGTTGAATTGATCACATTATGACAGGGTAAAAATTAAAAAATCACCCCCTATTTTTAGTCTCAATTTAAACAAGATGATTTCATTTATTTCCTGGAGTAGTCTATTTGGAGTGTCACTGCCTTGTTGAAAGAGGTGTCATCTGGCACTGTTTTGCTGTGGTCTTTGCACCACATCCAGACATAACCTATCGGAAAAAAATAAATGTTTACACATTTACATATTTGTATCATTCCCCAACAAGGGCACCGCATAACAGGTTCCAACGCTCGGCTGCGGGTGCAGTTTTGATTAAATAAAAGCTTGTCAGATATATTTATTTTTTTTAGAGACCACAGTGACCTTGACATTTGACCTAGTGACCCAAAAATAAGTGTGCGTGTAGAACTCATCAAGGTGCATCTACAAAGTTGTAGGTGGAAGCACTTTGATTTTAGAGCAAAATGTCAAGGTTTAAGCACGTCAGAAAGGCTGACGCTGGACGGCGAGCTGGCTATGACAATACCTCAGGTTTTCTCCGAAAACAGCCGAGCTAAAAAACTGATACATGGTGAAACCAATTTATTCTAACTACTCAGTTTCAAACAGTAATGCCATACCTGTACTAAAGACATCATACATCAAGTGCCAGCCCAACAAAATTCACTTATAGCACAAACATCCAATTGAATTTCAAACCATTGTTTGATTCTAGTATTAATTAGACCCAAAGTTAAAATGCGATCCCAATAGTTTTTTGGTATTTAATGTTACTTTGACCTTGATCCGACTTAAACTGCAAACAACTAAATTTTCTACGTTTGCATTATTGTTTGATTTTGTTGGATTATTGGCTGTTGTCAACAGCATATCAACAATATGCCTGTCATATCATTAAGTTAACCAACTCAAAGTATCCTGGAATAGCTGGTTTACCAGGACCAAGTGCTTATACCAAACAGTGAAACTAATGTCAGTAAGTTGAGTAACAGACAACTCCACTACTTCATTCAGAGGATTAGGGTGAGAATGGCTGTAAAAAGGATAAAGCTAACACACAATTTGTGTCCAATACCTCCATCCAAGCTAAAGTTAACTTTTTTATGCTCCCCCAAAATTTATTTTGGGGGGAGCATATAGTCGCCGCTTCGTCTGTCCGTCCGTGTGTCCGTCTGTGCACAAGTTTTGTCCGGGCTATTTCTCAGCAACTAATGACCGGAATTCAATGAAACTTTATGAGAAGCTTCACTACCAAGAGGAGATGTGTATATTATCAGCGGGTTCTGGTCGGATGATTTTTCACAGAGTTATGGCCCTTTGAAATTTTCCATTAACTGTACATATAGTGCAATTCTTTTCCGGGCTATTTCTCAGCAACTAATGACCAGAATTCAATTAAACTTAATGGGAAGCTTCACTACCAAGAGGACATGTGCATATTATCAGCGGGTTCTGGTCGGATGATTTTTCACAGAGTTATGGCCCTTTGAAATTTTCCATTAACTATACATATAGTGCAATTCCTGTCCGGGCTATTTCTCAGCAACTAATGACCGGAATTCAATGAAACTTTATGGGAATCTTCATTACCAAGAGGAGATGTGCATATTATCAGCGGGTTCTGGTCGGATGATTTTTCACAGAGTTATGGCCCTTTGAAATTTTCCATTAACTGTACATATAGTGCAATTCTTGTCCGGACTATTTCTCAGCAACTAATGACCGGAATTCAATGAAACTTTATAGGAAGCTTCACTACCAAGAGGAGATGTGCATATTATCAGCGGGTTCTGGCCGGATGATTTTTCACAGAGTTATGGCCCTTTGAAATTTTCCATTAACTGTACATATAGTGCAATTTTTGTCCGGGCTATTTCTCAGCAACTAATAACGGAATTCAATTAAACTTTATGGGAAGCTTCACTACCAAGAAGAGATGTGCATATTATCAGTGGGTTCTTGCTGGATGATTTTTCACAGAGTTATGGCCTTTTGAAATTTTCTATAAAAAAAAATTTGTCCCCCCAACTACTGTGCCCTCAAGACGTTTCCTTTTATCTGAATATATAGTGCAATATTGTGACAAAAAAAACCTTTGGGGAGCATCACCCGTCTCCGACGGTTTCTTGTTTATTTTTAGTGACACATTTGGGCTCTGTATGCAATCCCTATCTTGGCCTCAATGCAAGGTTATCAATTGAGTCTAGGCAAACTTAAGTTATTGACCAGATATGCCCTACCCGCATTTAATAATCTCATTTTTTATCTTCTTTGAAAACCTGGTCATAAATTTAAATAAAATTCCTACCACTGTTTCATTATGTTAAATACCTAGCAAAAAAAACAAGACAAAATGTACCTTTGCAGGCAGAAATGATGACGGCATCAAGCACAGGCTTTATGTCATGCTTGTTCCCCGCCAGAACCTGACCTCTTGACCGTTCTTGTGTCTCCCTCGGATTTATGGCTGTTTAAAAATAAATGAAAGCACTTCATTCGACTTAACTAAAAAATATATTGTAAGACAGAAGTTGATCTAAATCAAAATCTGTGAACATTGCTAATCAAACGTTAATAATGTATGCTTTATGATGATACAATCAATGTTCATGTCTTGAAAAGACTAATAAAAAAAGACTTTTATGAAAAAAACTTTTACTTTAATACCTTACATACCCGGAACTAAGTTTCACCATCAGGTAAAAGGCAGCACTGCAAAACTTGCGCATTCCAAATCTTTTTATTGTGGTTGGATAATGTTCCATCAGTTGAACCATCTGGAAAATTATAATCATTTATCTTTTTTAACTTGCCTGCTAATGCAAATAAAATGAGGGTCAAAGGAAAATATTGAGCTTACCAGTACCTAAGACCCAAAGTTAAACTCAATTGATTTGTGCAGTTTGTCACTTGTGTTCAGAAGATTTCATTATAGCAATACAAGGAAGAATTACCTTGGTGTCTATGTTTTTGTATGTATAGGAACCATTTCCTAACTTGGCGTATTACCATTAAAACAAATGTTGTTTTTTTTTTAAGATTAGCAAAAGTGCTATTATTTGAAAAAAATGTTAAAAACAAGTTTCATAAAGATTTCTTGTTTCATAAAGATTTGACATTAAATATTTCCACAACAGTGTTTACATGGTAAATGTTTGAGGCACAATGGATAAAAGGCAATCACAAAAGCTTACAATAAGAACAACCTTGTGCTCAGGTGATCTAAAAGCCTCCTTAAAAGATCTTATATATACATACATAGACTGACATCATATAGCTCACCATGATCATTTAGTGCTAAGGTGACTTAAAAAAAAAAGTTCTGCTCAATAACTTGAGTTTGGATTGCGATACTGCATATATCATGTGTATGCAGATTCATTGCTTACATACAGACCTAGCATAGGAATTCATTCGGGGACCAGTCGTTTCAAGGTCAAGGTCATTGTTTCAAAAACTAGGAAACTATGATTTATGCATTATAAGTTGAATATGCACAACCAAAGTTTCAATTTTAAACAAATTTACAAACAAAGCCAAATACTGTCAACAGATTAAATACATATTTTGATGAAAGAAAAAGCAAATTTTAACATACCTCTGGTAATAATAATTCTTTCCTCATCGTCTTCTGCGCCCCATTTCATGGAACATTTTGATTTTCGCTTGAAAACTTCGAATGTCAAGTCTCTGAGATTTTGTCGCACACTTACAAGTGTACTATCCTTTTCAAAGTAGACTAAACCACCTTTTTAAAGTAGACTAAACCAAACATCTTTAAAACCATATATATTACAACACTTTAATAATGTTATGTCTTAATTTCTTAATTGTTCCTATTTATAATGGTATTTTTATTTTTTGTCACAAAATTTGTTATGTTAAAGCACTGGCATTCAAATGAATATTTTCATAAAACGAGAGCCAAGTAAAGTAAATGTGCTGAAATAGGAGTAAATTTATCACACCTGACGCTGGTGTTTGGGTAAACTTTGGTAATTGGATCTCTCTCTATCTTGGATATCATTGAAAATGTCACTGCTGACAAACAGCAGACAAAATGTCCTAGCAATTTTCAATATTTTGGGACAATTTATCCAGCAATAAGCAAAGAATAAAAACTTTAACTGTAAAAAAAAATAAACCTTATTTCACTCCATTGTAGATTTTTCTTGAAGCCTGTTGGATTAAATTGTAACTTTCTATGTTCTTTATGGTATGAACAATAGATACTGCTGTTTGTTTTTTTTTGCTAATAATATGCTGTATTTTTTGGTCATTTTAACTATTGTATGAATTGAACATAACTGTTAGTTTTCGGTGAATAGAGAAATGTTTCCTGCAATAAACAATAAGAAACTGAAATCAGAAGTCTGTTTCTTAAATTTTACAAGTCCCAATTTGAAATGTTGAATCTAAATTTTTTCTAAGTCCAACATTCTGCCTCATTTTTCTACCAAGTACAGAAATTCTGCCTGGCTAAAATGCAAAGTGCTAAAAATCTGTCTTGTAAAAATTATAAGTGTTAAAATTCTGTCTTGTGTAATAATCTTTACAGATAAAATTCTGCTTCATTGTAATTCTGCTTAGAAAATCTGTACAGATTTCAAGGTATATTCTGTGTCTGTGTCCTCTTTGTACAGAAAAAATGAATTCTGTCTTGATTCTGGGCAGATTTTGTACAGACTCTATACAGAATTTGCATAGAATTTTCGTACAGGGGACTCAATGAAACATCATCCTTTTAGTAAAATACAGTGGATCAGTAAAAATATTATCAGAATATGAGATTTTTTGTATATTTTGTATATTAAATATTGTGTTAATGTTTAATTTTGTTGATTAATATAAATATAAGCAGGACAGGGGAGGTAATACACTATTATATCTTTGTTATATACAGGGGAAACAAATGCAATAAGTTTAAATTTATTGTTACAGCATTTGCCTACCTTGTAATATATTTAAATTTTACCAAATGTAAGGCTAACTGCATTGTTGTAATGCATACTACTACTACTACTACTGCTACTACTACTACTACTGCTGCTGCTGCTGCTGCTGCTGCTGCTGCTACTGCAGCTGCTGCTGCTGCTGCTGCTGCTACTACTACTACTACTACTACTTCTACTACTACTACTACTACTTCTACTACTACTACTACTACTACTATTACTACTACTACTACTACCACTACTACTACTACTACTACTACTACTACTACTACTACTACTACTACTACTCTACTACTACTACTACTACTACTACTACTACTACTACTACTACTACTACTCTACTACTGCTACTGCTACTGCTGCTGCTACTACTACTATTACTACTTCTACTGCTACTACTGCTACTACTACTACTACTACTACTACTTCTACTACTACTACTTCTACTACTACACTACTACTTCTACCACCACCGTCACCGCCACCACCACCACCACCACCACCACCACCACCACCACACCACCACCCCACCACACCACGACCACCACCACCGTTCACAGTGACAAAAAACGTATTCACACAATGGCTGCTACTACAACTTATAGCCCATATAGGGGGGCATGCATGTTTTACAAACAGCCCTTGTTTTATTTCATTTTTTAAATATTTTTTTCAACTTTAAATACATAAGTTAACCTGATCCAGTGTAGAAAATAGAACATATTGCATAATTAAATTATCTGTTGCCTTGAATTTGTTTAAAATACAGTAAATTATGTTAAATTGATTATTTAAGACTTTCCTTATTTTCCCCAAAATCCGGCGTTTTGCGCAATTTTTGTTCACCTCAGAAAAGGCCAGGCCCTTTCCCCAAAATCAGATTAAAAAACCATGCACTTATCACACATGTTCATAATATTTTGTAATGTATCAAAATAGTTGTTATTCACCAGTTAAGGGCTTCTTTGAAATATATGAAACACTATTTACCTTTATAACTCAATAATAAGTTTGCGGACAGTAAACAATAATATTTTTTTTTCGATTTTTTTAAATATTAAAAAAATACAAGTGTCTGAAAATATAGAGACGCAAATTAAAGTGTCCGAAATTATATTTATTTTGAAATAAATGCAATAATTAATCAATGTACAATAATTTTCTTGTGATTAATTCTTCTTTTTCCTGCTTGAAAAATATATAAATAGAACTTCTTGTCTTAAATGATATAGAACAAAAAGTAAAAACAGAAAACATACTGCTTCCTTAATAAGCTCACACCATGTTGGGTGAATCAATTATTTTCTACCGGTTTAATGGTTATTTACCCGATTACGCGGTTGAAATTATCCATTGCCCTCAGGCATGCATATGTCACCTTTTATGACCTTGATCCCATTGTAAAAATCCATGATCGAAGTGCCACAAGATAAGTGAAAACAGAGTCTCATCATGTAGAGTTAATATAGCGCGGTTAACTATACTGTCCGAAAATTTTAAGACATTTATTATGGACGAATACCTGTATGTCCGAACATTAAGAGTCACGAAAAATAATTATTTTGGCTAAAATAGAGGATGGCCAAAAACTTAGAGGGTCCGAAAACATAGAGTAATTACGGTACATGCGATTATTTTTCCCAATTGAGCCAGTTTTGCAAATAATGTTTTCCCCAAAATGGGGGTTTTCACGACGCGAAATTCCCAAAATTCCAACGTGGTGTTTTCCCAAAATGGAGCGGAAAAGGCCTAGTTTTGAGCATTTTTACACCTTTTTTTGAAACAAAATATGCTGTAACCTGTTTTGGTAAATTGTTTAGAATATTTGTGTTGCCTCTCTATCTGGCCATGAAAAAATCAGAATGCAAATGTTTAGTTTTAAATAAACATTTTTGCTCTATTATTTAGTAATCCATGCTTTTAATTTATTTTTTTATATATTCTGTGGAAAGGTAACTGTAATGATTCTTTAATGACATTATTTTAAGTCTTCGGAAAGGACTAAATTACAAGTATGATAAAGATGAGAAAACAAAGCGTTGAAGGCACTGAAGTTGTACGCTATTGCATAATTTAAGACCCAACTCATTTTAATGCCCCCGAATGAGGTCTGTTTGTCGGTCGGTTGGTCTCACTAACAAGGGTGTAATTTTTCCGCGGATCCGCTGATTTCCGCGGATCAGGTTGTCCTGGATGTCACTTCTGAGATTTGCGTAAATTCGTGTTTAAAAATGTGGGGGAGAGGGGCTACCACCAATTCCGCGGACATATTTCATAAGCGGCCCGAAATATCCGCGGCCCGCGAAATCCCTCCGCATTTTACACTGGTAGATTCTGCCTAAGCATTTTTAAAACGAGCCATATAATTGGCTGTCGTTTCCCAATCTTCCAATTAAAATCGTGTTCTTAAAATGCGCTCTGTGATTTGTTTGCAAATGGCGCCGTTGTGAAGAGAAAATTAAGATTATTGAAATAACAAATAGCAATCGAATAAACGACTGACATCACCTAGTCTGATAGGAATAATGAAATGTGTTTGTCAAAAAAAAGACTACGTTTTAGATACAAGCAACACATATTTTGTTAAGAAATGTGCCCACTGAATTTTTGTGTCACGGAAACCAGTGTTTGCAAATTGGAGTGTAGTCTACTCGCGAAGTTAAACAATTTAGAGAGTATCGTTCGAACATGGAAATAGACAAACATGATTTGATTTTTATATGTCTGTGGGTCTGTGTATAATCAGATTCATATGCATATTCTGCTTTTTTATGTTTGTCATGCTGTTCAGTTAACTGAAATAGCTTTGAACTGAGTGAAGATGTGAAATGCAAGATATTGAAAGGTAAACAAATTAAATATATTAATTTAACTCAGTCAATACATCATTTAAACACCAGAAGAACACTCAAGTGTGTTTGTTTATATTTAGTCTATTAACTGTCATTCAATACATTGAAAAACTGCTGCTATTGATCACAATAAATACTTACTTAACTGTTTACTTTGCATCCTCAGTATGATTAATGTGAAGTTTAACAGGTTTTTATAAAGAAATATTGTTATGAAGTTCAAAAAGTTTATTTTTGTCATTGCGTTATGCGCGCCATTCGCGTAGTCAAAATCAGTCAACAAAATTTTCCTCCCCTCTGACTTTGCCTCAATCACACCCCTGACTAAGAATATAAATTTATGATGCAAATTCCCTGTACAAAACTTTTGAATTTTGACACCATATACAAATTCAAATAAGATGCAATTGATGAAAATAAATAAATAATAAAAATGCGATCAATACTTTTTACTCATGAATTTGGTAGTCATAAAGAAAGCCCTGTTGACCCGTACTTTGTTGTTGATGCATTACTTGGTACCCTAGCAGTTGACACAGTGTCAACAACTCTGACCTAAACATGGGTATAGAGCACTAATGCGCTTTTTCGGCATAGCTTTTTTACCCAGCTTTTCACCTTAAATGACATTTACATAAAGCCAGCAGACATGCATGAATATATTCGAATATTTCATAGGCTTATTTGAGATAAAACCTCTGAACTTTGGCTACATCAGTCTGTCTGTCTGTGCTCAGCGCAAAGTATGTAGCACTGTTCAGTGTTTTAAAGGAATTCCAGACTACTCTCTGTATGTTCAAACGACACAAATTGTTGCCCAGTCACAATGACGCGTTAAAATCCATCTTGCAGAATTTTAGGGTCAGTACTTGTTCATTAAATAGTCCGGGAAATATATAATTGATATTCACAGTTTTGCTTTCAAGATGAGAAAATGAACATTACCGAAATAGTTTAGACTGTCATGATAAGAGTGAAATCGTTTAATTATGCAACAAATGTTTGCCGTACTTGATCAGCCCGTCTGGAAATCGTTCCTGAATGCCAGGATAAGCTGCCCTTATTTACAAGTTTGCTATTTTGAATTCAATTTTGTATCAAAATGCATTGTTCTAAAATGTGAATTTACAATTCACAATGAGATTTGTAATGACCCACGTCATGCGACAATGGGTCTTATTCAATATGCGCCCATCATATATATAGCCCACTCAGCCTGCGCATCTCTCAGTCTGGTCAGGAGATACAAAATGAGACAATAACACATTTAATGATTTTATAGCCAACAGCATCGCCTATACCAGACTGTGCATATGCACGTGTTGTGATTAAGATACGATGGCTGAAACGCGTAAGACCCATTTTCGCATGAGGCAGCTATGAAAGTGTGATTTAAATGTGTCGAAAGAAAACTGCGTGTAAATCAAATATTAACATAAGATATGTTTCGATGGTGAAGAAATACACTCATAGTTATAAGGCATGTGAGGACACATATAATTTATGATGTGCACTCCCGTAGTATAATTTTTATCTACTTACACTTATGTGTGGTTTAACAATGATAAAACACATTTCATGTGGAGAATATGCGACTAAAAAGTGAAAAAAACACAATAGTTGAACTTTTTTGTTTAATTTAATTATACAGGTACGTAAATTGCAAACTTTATTTAATAGTCGACATTTTCCTGGGGAAACTAGTTCATGAACAAGATATTTGTGAAAAGCAAAATTTGTTTTTCATGAACTTTTAGAATTCATGAACTTATTCATGAACAAATTAATGAACTCTGAAACAGAAAGTTCATGAAATTTGTGACAATATTCATGAATAACAACATGTATGTTTCATGAACTTTTTATTTCATGAACCTATTCATTAACAAATTCATGAACTCTGAAACAAAAAAGATTCATTAACTTGATGCATTTGTTCATGAACAGGTACAAATATAAATATGGAACTGTTAAAAGACAAGCTGAGAAATATTTTAAAAGGACAAACAATGGAAATATGATAATAACAGAACAATATTATTTTATTCCCAGTTTAATGTTTTCATAAACATTGTATGACTTGAGGATCTTCTTTTAAAAGACGAGGACGAAGAATAACACAACAAAGTTAGGTACTTAACCTTATTAAACACAGTCATTAAAATCTACAGGAGCAGTATTCCTGGTAAATTGAAAAAACTTAGAGATAAAATTCAACATTGTAATAAAATCATTCCATAACTTTTTCAATATTGGAGAAAGCAACTTGATATTTTGCATGTATGTGTATCTCATGGAGCTGCACATTTTGAGTGGGGAAAGGTCAAGGTCATTCTTCAAGGTCAAAGGTCAAATATATGGCTTCAAAGCGGTGCAATAGGGGGCATTGTGTTTCTGACAAACACATCTCTTGTGTGTAGTTTAGTCTGTACATAATCTGGTTGCAGTCTTCCAGGACTTTTTCATACAGGATAAAAGTGGAAAGTCTTGTCCCTGACTGCACAGGCTAATATGGGACAACACTTTACCCTCATGCATTAAACAACATTTTCACAGAGTGTGGCTCTTATAAATGACATAACTTTACTTTTATTTGCATTGTGTTTTTTGGTGAACGGCAGAATTTGTAATATGGCAGAAAAGGTTGGCAAACAAAACGTGTAACCAGCAAAAGCCCTGGTTTTCCGAATGCCTTTAATGGTTCATTTTTGCCAGACTGCTGCCTCTGATACCAGAATGCTCATGGTAAAAAATAAAGATTCTGTGGAAAGAAAAAGATCCTTTGGAAGATGGTGCCTCTATATTTTAAGATTCACGAGACAAATATGTCAGCACTATTTAGAAACAATGAAGAAGACATGTTTATGTCAATTACTTGTTTCACAAAAGTTTTTGTCCAATGTCTATAAACACAACAATCTGAATTCAGCTGTAAGAAGAAAAAACCTGTTCCTAGGGATACTTACATTGCTGCTCCCATTATAGCAACGCTTTTTGGATGACAAAGAAATTAGAAGAGACTTTCTATAAACAAAAAATACAATAAAAGCAGAAAGTGTTGTACCTGATTAGCCTGTGTAGTCTGCACTGGCTGAGCAGGGACGACGCTTAAGGAATATGCATTAAGCCCCATTTTCTCAGATCAAGGCGCAAATTAATAATAATGGGACTATTGATTGTATGCTTGCTGGAGACAGAAATAAATCTTCCTTAGGGATACTAACTTATAGAGACTGCTGCCAACTGTGCAAAGCTTTTTGAATGACATATCAGAGCTCCAGATAAGGGTCGTATTTTCGTAATAACGAATTATTTTCAAGTCCGATACGTATTTATTTTAAAATCTTGTCGTACCATTAAGAATTACAAAATCAAGTTACGAATTTTATTTTGACATCGGTTCGTATAGATTTTTATTGAGTTCTTTTCGCGTATTAAAGATCTTTGCGGTGCTTATATAGAATGGTTATCGGGTTTGTTTAACAAAGTGCATTTTTTTCAATAAAAGCGGCGTATACAGTCTATCTGTCAAAAAAAAAATGGCGGCGCCCAGAGAGCGTCCTAAAAAACTGCAAAGCGTCCAAAAACACGCTTTTAACATATTGTACGCAAAGGGAGCCGAAGTTAAATGTTTAGAAAGACATTATAGAAATGATCTTATACGATGTTGTAATTGTTCAGTTTCCGACACAGTCGGAAAAGCTAAACAAAAACGCAACACGACGGGTCCAAATTTAAACAACAAAAAAACATTGAACGAGTGGAAAGGACAATTCCCGTGGCTAATCGTTGAAAAGATTGAAGGGAAGAACCGTTTTAATTGTTAAATATGTAAAAATTCATCTAAGGCATGCAATCTAAGCACAGTTTGGGCATATGAAGGTATTTGAAAAATATAATTGTATAATACTGAAAAGACACTGTTGAACTCGTATAAATAAAGTTGCTAGTATGTTTATTTTGATTTTTTTGCATAAAAATAACCATTATTATTTATTTTTAGGTCATTTATAATAAATAAGAATTATTTTCCAAAACTTAGTAGTAAAGTTAAGAATAAAATTTCAGAGTTAAGAATTATTTTGGGAAATCTGGTAGTAATTTAAGAATTTCACAAAACCTTATCTGGAGCTCTGCATATGACAAAGACATTAATAATGGGACTTTCCATTATATACTTGCAGGAGACAGAGAGAAGTAAGGACATGTTTATGGACATGCTGGCCTCACCCTATTCCCAGTATGCAGAGTAAATCAGCACCACAGCCAGCAAGGATGGATTTCCTCTCAGGGTAAATATGGATTAATTGCATGTGCTTAAAGTGTCATCCTGTGCAGTATGCACAGGCTTATCTTTGCCGTCACATTCTGGCTAGACTGCATTTTTGTATTGAAGAGACTTCTTTGAATCGAAAATTCCATAAGCCAAAGTTGTGTCCCTGATTAGCCTGTACTCTAGACTCAATGGAATTAACGGAATTTCCACTTTGACATGCTGTCATTAATTACCACAATATTTGCATCCTTTTCTGCAGAAACATTATACAATGCTATCATGACTATGTTAAAAGTTGTTTTGTACAGATGTAAAACATATTAATGTCTTCCCTATAAACATTGGCATATTTGCATACACTGTTTATTTGATGCAAAATTCATATAAATAAGGGTATAAGATTAGTAACAAAAAAATAAGTTTATTATTGTAAAAATGAAAAAAATGCAAGATTTATAGTTTAAGATTTGCTAAAGAAAGTGAAAGTGTTACGTTGAAGATTAAACAAGATTGAAATATGCGTGAATGTTATTTGAAGAAGGGTAAAAAAAGTGTAACATTCATAACATTATGGGGTTGTTTACAAAGAAACAGTGCTGAACAAAATGGGACTTTGATAAGGAAGAAAGCAAATTGTGATGCATGATTCTAAAATGTCAATCAATGCATGATTACAAAATGTCACATCCAATTTCCTTGGATTTTGTGTAATCTCATTCATACAGCACTCTTGGTCTTGAACTTGCTGCATTTTTGGCATTATCCACAATTAATGCAAGCATTGTCATTGGCGTTGAGTTTGAAATGTAACTGGTTTGAGGCAAGAACATTATGACCATTTGTCCATTTTCAAAGAAATGTAAGTTTCTTTGAAGGTATAAAAACAAATGGAAAACTGAAATTGTTAACAGGATTTGTTTATTAGGCCAAACAAAAAAATAGTCTTGGTTCAGGGAACATGGCCAGAAAAATGTAGGGGGGTAGGTATTTTTTTTTTTTTTTTTTTTTTTTTTTTTTTTTTACCAATCGACTGATTTCAGGGTAAAAAAGGGTCAGTTAATGCACCCATGATTGTTTAAACACTGACCAAATGATTAACATTGCGCATGTGGTGTTAAGTTGTTGTATATTATTCATCATTTCAACATTCCTAGCTCTTTATGCACCTTTTGCCTTTTAATCACCCTCTGTACTAATGCTAACCTGCGTAGTAACATGTGTACATGGTGACATGGTGAGTGGATTCACAGAGACCCATGTAAGGCCTTAGCTAGTACTTGGTGTACTTCATAACAGTGCACTCAGGTCCTGGGGGTTCAGGTTAGAAGAGCATGTAAAAGATTGTTCTTTAAGACCAACATCCATATAAAGTTTCATGACTATATCTCAAACACTTTTGGATTCAACATTGTGGGACGGACAGACAGGGGCAAATCTAAATGCTCACCTTAAGTGGGGGCATAAAAATTTGAAGTATATAAATATACACCATTTAGTGACCTTAAAAACTCTAAACATTCATCATTCTAGAGCCTAGACAGCTTGGAAAAACCACGTTTCTATTTCAAATTTATTGACATACAACAGATCGTAAGGATACTGAAAACTGGCTTTCAAATACATGTTTTATAATAGTACAAGACACAAAAATTGGTCAACATATTAAAGATAGCTGTTTTAATAGTTAAATCTACAATACTGCTTGAAAAGTTTGATGCATGATGTAATGGGGGGGGGAGGAGGTACTTTGACATTTCCCTTAAAGTTTACTTTAATGTTTGTCCTATTTTAAAGAGTTACTTCTTGGACTTTCCAAATTTTCTCTGAACAATTGGTTCTTTTCTCATATCTCGGCATTTCTGGCAGATGGGTAGAACAGTTTTATATAATGTCTTCAACTCCGCATCTGTCTCGGCCCCAGGGTCTCCACAATGAGCACACAGGTCTTTGCGGCCAAGTTCTGCACCATAATAACACAATTCTACTGGAGTAGCACATTGGACAAACGGTCGTGTAACAACAGTTTTTTTCATTTCAGACAGAGCTGCAGATGGGGGGAACAAGTGGGCCCCACATGAAAATTCGTATTCTCTCAGGAACATGGCTAATGCAACCTCTTTTCTTTGGTTCAACTTAGTCTTTGAGTAAACGACACGTGGCTTCCTACATTCAACACAAATGGCAACTGCACGTGCGTTTTGACTGGACAGTGGCACATCAGCCACTGATTCAATGCTTGTATCATTCACCTGAGGCTGACCAGAAGTTTCTCGTTCTTCATCCTCTTCAATTTCTCCATGAATTTCAACCGAGCTTCCAGGTCTAGGCTTGACTGTGTTTTTCTTGCAAACTTTCTTATCTGTCAATGATGGTCTGTCTTTTTCTGTTGTTTCTTGATTTGTTGCCTGTTTGTAAGGGAGAAAGTGTTCACGTGTGTCATCCAGTTCCGGCTCTGGAAGCCACTTTAGTTTCTCTTCTTCCATTTGCTTTGGTGCACAACAAGATGTGTCATTGCATTTCTTTATCTGGAATGTGTAATTGGTTTCCCTACAATGTTTTTCCTTCCACTCTAGATACGCAGCGCATTTGTTTGTGTTTGCCTTCTGCAGTCTTTCCAGGTCTAAAGCTCTCTTAAATGCCTTTTAAGAAGGTCGAGGTCATCATCTGTAGGTGGGGTCATGCATTGAATTGGTTCCTCCTTCAGTTTAAGTTTTCTGAACCTATTCTCAATCAACGCCTGAACAGGTTCAATAGAGTCTTTCCACTTAGGAAGCAATTCTGGGTGTTTTCTTAGCAACTCTCTTATTGAGGCTACACTGTTACATCTTTTTAGCTTTAATTCTGTCTCATTATCTTGCCTTTCTCTTTCAGTGGCTACGTTCTGGAGACCGTAATTGAGTATAGACATTATTCTCTCCGCAGGGTTCACATAGCTTTGTCCTGGAGCGCATCTTACTGTTATGAGCATATCCAGATCAAGTTCTCTAAAAAGACATATGTTGGCGGATTTCACTTGCTCTAATGTATTTCTTTGATCTGTGCCGCCGTCAGTGTACTTTAAGAGAACCTTTGGGTTTGCCTGGTTTCTTTGCACTATCTTCCTGATGTTCATGGCATGTCTGATTGGTGATGCGGACTGGCCTGGTGACAGAATCATTAACAAACGCCGTCACCTGTCCCCTTACAAAGGACTGCTGGACAGAGTCAGGTATGGAACACAGCAATGCAACACTTGGGGTCAAAGAGGTAGCCTTCATATCATGGTCTAGACTTGACAATTCAGCATCAATAGGTGCAATGCTTTGACGACCTCTTACACCTGTAGAGATAGGCCTGTGAGGTTCACCAACAGGTACCTTAGCCTTGTCATCCACGCAAAAAAACAGACAATCATCTTTCAGTTCAATCGACCTACACTTCAAATATTTGAAGAGAGCAGCACAGTAATGATCATCAGGATGCTGTGCTCTAAGTTGCCTTCGCTGGATTTTGTATTGGATAGGTTTTCTTGAAGTAAATGTGAGGGCAGTGGATGAGTATGGGTTACGAGGGGTAAACTGCAGGCGAACTAGACTTTTGGATGGTATCGGAGTTCCCTCTGGACATGAAGTTGCTGTTTCCGCAATCATATCGGACAGTGAAATCCAACGAGACATGTGAGCAACTCCAGATCCATGGCGTCTTTCATCTGCTGCTTCAATATGTTGTACTTGTTCACAAAGTTTCTCAAAAAACACATCATACTTGTTGTTAGGGCACCCAGGGTTTAGGTGACGCAAATCATTCACAAGCCCACATTCACCTAAAGACATCAAATGCAACCGCTGTTGTGTATCTGGATGACTCATGGCTGCAGCATCTAATGCTAATTCTGAGTACATGTAATCAATAATGGCTGGTTTAATTTTAGCTATATTGGAAATTTTCCTTTTACAATCTTTTTTTTGGGCTCTTGTATGAAACTCTTTCAAAAACGGTCTCATTCTCTGCACTAGCCGAGCTGCATCTGTCATCATTTCAGAATCAGACCTGTTCTCAGGTACCTGGGAAAGAATATATGTAGTACCAATCCCTCCCCAGGACAAAATCTAATAACATCTACAGGAACACTCAATTGCAAACTGTCAAAGAAACGAAATTTTTGCATACTATTCTCAAATGGTTTTTCAACATGCAGATTTTCATCAAATAAAACAGGATTTTCAGTGTCAGAACTTACAACAGCTTTGTCAAGCAATGTGTATTTGTCTTTAACAACAGATAAAACTGATTTCTTACAATGAAAGACTGATGCATTCTGATCAACAGTCCTACATGGAAAAGACAGCTCCTTATTTGTAGCAGTTGTAGTTGCTTGTTTGTTTAAATATTGTTCATAAGATGACAGACATGATGCTAAAGCTTCTACACTTGCACGAAGCTCTGGCCATTTTCCTGTTGTAGAGTTTACGTAAGGTTTCTCTAATAAACTGAATAAACATTCCGCATGACTCTGAAGTCCGCTACTGGTCATCGGCTCGGATTTCTGCTTCTTCCTTTTTGTGTCATTGTACCCGTCAAACTGTTCAAACAGGTCTGGGACAGGCTGTACATCTTTCTGCTTTTTGGAGGTGATGTTAATCGTGTCCATCTGGTTTGTTTTGTACCACAATGCATTGCAGACAGTCTGAAATTGCAACAATACGAAAGAAATATTGTATTTCCTTTTTAACCCTTTGCATGCTGGGAAATTTGTCGTCTGCTAAAATGTTGTCTGCTGAATTACTAAAATAAGCATTTTCTTCGATTTTTTTTTCCAAGAATACTATCAGAATAGCAAACAGTTTGGATCCTGATGAGACGCCACGTTCTGTGGCGTCTCATCTGGATCCAAACTGTTTGCAAAGGCCTTCAAAATCCGGTTCCAGGGCTCAAAGGGTTAATAGTACAAACATGATTTCCTAATATAATTTAATATTATATATTTTCCAAGTACTTTTAATAAGATTTTATAAATGTGTAACTTTCTCAATTTAAAAATGATGAAATTTTATTTAAACAAGAGCCGTCACTGTAAGATGACAAATGCCCACGGTTCAAAAACTAAATGCCTCCCTTAGGGGGCATAAAAGGGTTAAATAAACGAATACTAAATAAAAAATAAATAAATCCCAGTTTAATATAGAAGTCAAATAGGTTTCCCATGCCATATTGTTAGTATTTTTAGTAATACAAGCACCATTCTTTTAAAAATCAAGAATAAAAGCGATATTAAGGCGGTATTAAATTTGCAGTTTTATAAGTACCGGTAGGTGATGGACTTGCTTCTATTAAATTTTGTATCAAAGCGACAGATTTAATACTTTGACTTCTTTCAATGTTTAATATTAATACACAGCACAATACAAAACACATGTACACAATTTAGTATAACACTGCCACCAACTATAAGTATGATTAATACTATATATATTAAGGAAGCACAGAAGAGTAAAAGAAGAGTATACATGGGAATGAGTAGCTTCAAGCATGTCAGATTTATACTTGTTTCGGGTCTGCAAACTCCAACATATTTTATTAAATAATATCCCAAAAATTAACAAGTATTTGTTTGATGCTACTCATAGTCTGATACACATATTAAAAGAGCTTTCCTAAAATAAAGAAGCTAAAGAGGGTTGCACTTCAGTTTAAATCATGAAAGTTTAGTTTAATACCAAATCACACCATCTGTAAAAAGAATAACAATAATTGTTTTAATACTTTCTGCTTTTTTTCATTATTTTTTTATAGTTTTTTTTTACATTAATATTCAATATCAACTTGAGATTTTTGCAGATTCAAACAAACTATTTAAAGATTATTTTTTAATTATTAATCAAATTGTTTATATATAATTTTTTATCAAAATGTGTTTGAAATATTATTAAAATATTGTTTTTACATTTTGCTATATGCTCTTTAATAGCACAAACTGCATCAATCAAACTCACCTGCACAAAGTAACCACCATCAGTCACTGCATTGTCTCTTGGAAACTTGGTATCCATTCTATTGCACAGGTCTATTATGGCATTGTACAACTCATCCTTCCGGTTAAGTCCCGTCAGTACTCCAGAGCTGAAGGGAACAGGAAAATAAAGTACACAGAGTCATTTTAAAACCCACCAAAGATGTGTACCCGGTATGTTCAATAAAATTTATTTTATTAATTAAAAGATGAAAAATAGGCGGAAACACATGGGTTTAAAAAATTCAGACAGCAGACAACAAAGTTAAACTACAGACAAATGAAGTATTAATTGATTTGAAAATTATTAAATGTTTATTTTTTTACATTTGCAATTTAATATCTTAATATACCTTGCCACTTTTTTCGTGGGCAATGCTTTCCCCTTCATCATTAACACCTGGAACTGCTGGCATCAACGGTTTTCTTTGTTGCTTCGTTCGAAATTTTCTCCAGGGAAGATGCCAATATTCCCTCTGGTAAGGTAGTACATGTCATTTTGAGGACCTTCACACCAAACGCCGAAACCTCAAACAATGGGATGCAACCGTCAATCTGAATTTTTTTTAATTGAAACTTATACATGCAGATTAAGTTTGTCTGTTTGCTACCGTTTACACAATAATAATTTTGTCATATAAAAACATAGAACTGCTATTTTTCATACAAGTATGTATAAAAACTGCGAAATAAAATATTTAATCAAACTGGTGTAAAAGAAGTCTCAAAACATTTATTGTTTTTCCCCAGAACAACTTTATTACGCTACTAATCCGGTAATGGTATAAACTTGACTGTACTTCAATTCCGGTGTTAACTATGTTAACATCGAATTTTGCAAATATTTTGGTTTGAATCTATTACTTGTGAACCGAATTGTGTTGCGATGAAATTTCAGGAAAATCAACCCTTCGACATATTATAAAAAGTTATCTCTCAAAATGTAACAAAAACGTCCGGTTTAATAAACGTACGAGACGAGTACCTCCCAGAAAGATGTCCCTTCCAGCGAAGTTCCCACAACGAATTTAACCCCATATCGTTGTGGATCCACCGGCCCATGAAGCTCTTTAAAAATGTCAGCTGCTGTTGATGAGGTTGGAGTAACTCTCATCAGCTGACAGCCTTTTTGGTGGTCACATTTTTCGATGTTTATTGCCAACATTAGCGATGTGGACGCCGCCATGTTTATAAAGCGTAAACGAATGGATCTGTCGTTATCGGCTACAATGCGCTATACGTAAAACTCGTTCCGTACCGTACCGAAGAAAAACATCGCTGACAGATTTTTTTTTCCGCGGACTAAAAAAATCGTTAGGGTCGGGGGCAAAAAATAGGGTCGGTCGGGTTCCCTGAACCAAGACTATTTTTTTGTTTGGCCTTAGGCAGAACTACTGAATTAGATATTGACTGTTACTTAGAATTGCCATAAACACTATTCTATATGAATTGTCCGGACCTAAATTGAGATTGTCCTTTTGCTATTGTGGAGACCTTGTGCAAGCTCTTCAGTTTAGTTATCAACCTGTGGACAACATTCTGCATATCTAACTAATGCCATTGACAATGTTTCATAAGTATGGCATGATTGCTTCTAGTTTTTTGTGACAGAAATTAATCGAAGTCCTATATAACAGACAGGTGTCTGTGCAAATAATTATGTTCCTTGGAAAATTAGGCCCCCCAAGTTCTAGGTTAATACTATACCATTAGGATAATTATGCCATTTAATTTTCAGAGTGTCTGTGCTGCATGTATTAATGAAGGGATACAAAAAATACAGAATATAAAAGCAATTTTTTTTATGGGGAATGTAATGTAATAACTCTTGTTAGGCAGTCATTTCCACAGAAAGACAATGAGCTTGAGCATTATATGCCCTTACGCCCAGTCTCATCTAGCAACCACAGAAAATGAAGCTGGTGCAAATTGTATGTGAGGCAGCCTACCTTAAACACTAAAAAAAAGTTTAAACAAGGCTTTTCTTTATTTGGTGAATGTATCTGATTACCTGGGCATTGTTTCTGTTGCTAGGTGAAAGGGATTGCTGTTACTGTTTCACCTGAGAACTGTGATTATTTTCTGATGTGAGCATGTAATGATGGTACTTTCATAACTGGGCAATATATAAATGCTTATTTACCAATTGTTTAATCTGATTGCAGGTATTTTCGTTACTACAAAATTATTGTCTCAAATTAATCACCCATTATTTTTGTTTTGGTTCATATTTCTTAATTGTTGTGGCTGTGGTATGGACAACATACATGTATTTGTTACAATAATGTTTGATATGGGTGCTTAAATACATTTAAGCGTGCAAATGTACTTGATACATGGGCAGCTTCAGTATGCAAACTTGGTGATATTCTTGCATGATGTGTTAATTTCTTATTAATTTAATCCTTTCCCACTGAGAACCAAAGTGAAAATGGCTATGTGCAAACAGTATCAAACCAAAGCAGCCCACAAGTAACTCGCAGTCGACTGGTCAGGTTTTATGCTGTTTGCTGCTCCTCATCATTATCTTATGGTTGGAAATAAAGCCTTTAAAACTATTTTCTAGTAAATAACGTTCTTTAATTCAATTTGATTTTCTAATGCATCCTAGTGTGTTTCTAAGTGATAATGGTAAAGGGTTTATACCTAAGATGATTTCTCAACTGTGAACACATACATTCAAACATTTTTTTTATATGTTAAGGCGCGTAATTATTAGTTTATGATCTAAACTAATCTATAATAATGTGTATAAGATCTGGGCACCATATGTGGATTTAAAAAAAACAGAAGTATTTTAACTGTACTTGTTATCAATCTGATGCTTACGTTTCTTAAAATGCTTTATTTGTATACAATTTGAAATGGTTTAGTTTATAGACCACTAGCCTGCACTTGAAAACATGGTCAATCTATCCAGCATTCTCATGAAGCAGTGTTAAACCTTACTCATCTTATGAGACAAACAATGAGGTCTTAATTTAATTTAAGTGCAATTTTAGACACTTCAATGTTTTGTAGTAGAGACACGTGATTGATGGGCTGAATTAGTCTCCTGTCTATGCAAGATGTCATTCTTTGCTGATGGTGTCTCAGTTTCTTCCTAGATTTA
The DNA here is from genome assembly GCF_020536995.1 of Dreissena polymorpha. NCBI lineage: Eukaryota > Metazoa > Mollusca > Bivalvia > Myida > Dreissenidae > Dreissena > Dreissena polymorpha. The sequence continues at coordinate 7,675 of NW_026273327.1, read as the reverse complement.
TTGAGAGTTTGCATACCACGCTGTGCCTCTTGGTATGGAACCAAGAATTTTAAAACGTTTTTGGATAAAAGAACCATTAGAAATGTTTTTTTGTTTTGTGGTATTTGGTATCATGTTTGCTTTCTGATAACATTTAAAGGTCAAAGAATTAGTATGTCCCTGGATTGAATGCTGGGGGTCAATTGTTTTTGGCCTGTCTGTCATTCTGCCTGTGTGTGTGTGTCTGTCACAAAACTTTAATCTTGGTCATAACTTTTGCAATATTGAAGATAGCAACTTGATATTTGGCATGCATGTGTATCTCATGGAGCTGCACAAGAAAGATTAAGGTCATCTTTCAAGATCAAAGGTCAAATATATTGCTTCAAAGTGGTGAAATAGGCGGCATTGTGTTTCTGACAAATACATAATGTACATCTATTGTTTTTTTCTTTGAAACACGGAAAAAAAAAATCCACAAATATTGATTTCCTTTATTTTTGAATGATAGCCCAACCATCCAACCCAAGCTATTGCTATCAAACATGAAATAAAATCTAATTAGTTTGTTTTATGTCTTTACAAATGTTCAAGAGATAGTGGAAAATATATCTCAACTCAGACTATAAAGTACAACCTTTTTAAAACATTAGCGATCAATATGTTTCAAATATGGTTCTCTTTCAATTAGAATATGACTATATGACTATATTACCCTGACCTTATTGAATATGAACAACTTCCCCAACATGACCCAAATCTATAAACAAGAGCAGACAATTTTATCAAGGATTTTGTAAGAATTATGGCCCTTTTTCTACTTAGAATATGCATATTATTTATAAATCTATGTTAAAGTTTGCATACCACCTCATATTTTGTTTATGTCCCTGGACATATTGCTTTTATATTTTGCATACTTCTATGCTAACATAACCCCAATCTATAAACAAGAGCAGACAGCTGTATCAAGGATTTGGTAAAAATAATGGCCCTTTTTCTACTTAGAATATGCGTATTATTGATAACTCTATGTTTAACTTTGCGTACCACCTCAAATATTTTCTATGTCCCTCAACATATTGCTTTAATATTTTGCATACTTCTTAACCAACATGACCCCAATCTATAAACAAGAGCAGACAACTGTATCAATGATTTTGTAAGAATTATGGCCCTTTTTCTACTTAGAATATGCATATTATTGATAAATCTATGTTAAAGTTTGCGTACCACCTCAAATATTTTCTATGTCCCTTGACATTTTGCTTTTATATTTTGCATCCTTTTTAACCAACATGACCCCAATCTATAAACAAGAGCAGACAACTGTATCAAGGATTTTGTAAGAATTATGGCCCTTTTTCTTCTTAAAATATGCATATTATTGATAACTCTTTGTTAAAGTCTGCATACCACATCAAATATTTTTTATGTCCCTTGACATATTGCTTTTTTATTTTGCATACTTCTTTACCAACATGACCCCAATCTATAAACAAGAGCAGACAACTTTATCAAGCATTTTGTAAGAATTGTGGCCCTTTTTCCACTTAGTATATGCATATTATTGATAAATCTATGTTAAAGTTTGCGCACCATCTCAAATATTTTCTATGTTTCTTTACATCTTGCTTTTAAATTGTGAATACTCGTTTACACACATGACCCCAATCTTTAAACAAGAGCAGACAACTGTATCAAGCATTTTGTAAGAATTATGGCTCTTTTTCTACTTAGAATATGCATATTATTGATAAATCTATGTTAAAGTTTGCGTACCACCTCAAATATTTTCTATGTCCCTTGACATTTTGCTTTTATATTTTGCATACTTCTTTGCCAACATGACCCAAATCTTTAAACAAGAGCAGACAACTGTATCAAGGATTTTGTAAGAATTATGGCCCTTTTTCTTCTTAGAATATGCATATTATTGATAAATCTATGTTAAAGTCTGCATACCACCTCAAATATTTTCTATATCCCTTGACATATTGCTTTTATATTTTGCATACTTCTTAACCAACATGACCTCAATCTTAAAACAAGAGCAGACAACTGCATCAAGCATTTTGTAAGAAGTATGGCTCTTTTTTTCACTTAGAATATGCATATTATTGATAAATCTATGTTAAAGTTTGCGTACCACCTCAAATATTTTCTATGTCCCTTTACATTTTGCTTTCATATTTTGCATACTTGTTAACACACATGACCCCAATCTATAAACAAGAGCAGACAACTGTATCAAGCATATTGTTAGAATTATGGCCCTTTTTTCACTTAGAATATGCATATTATTGATAAATCTATGTTAAAGTTTGTGTACCACTTTAAATATTTTCTTTGTCCCTTGAGATATTGTTTCATATTTTGCATACTTCTTTACCAACATGACCCCAATCTATAAACAAGAGCAGACAACTGTGTCAAGGATATTGTAATAATAATGGCCCTTTTGCTACTTAGTATATGCATATTATTCAGAGCTCAGATAAAATTTGGGTCTAATTCTTATTTACTCCCTATTTTAAAACTTAATTCTTATTTTACGTGTATTTATAAAATTAATTCTTAACAATATATTACAAAATAATTGTTTATTCATTGTTTTTGACACATCAAAAAATTGAGTCATTTACGCAAGAGCTTATAAATTCATCAATTATTGACGAAAACCATGCTTTGGGTATTTGAATCTAATTGAAAGAATGCATGCAGCGTGGACTTTTGACACTGAAATGGCTTTTTTGCCTTCCACGCTTCGGTCGGCCATTTTGATTTCTATGTAAAACGGTCACTGACCATTGTGTACACACCGGTCTTACTGACCTGTGTACTGAACGCGCAAGGAATTGTGGGTAGCACTTCCTTTACAAGTGAAAAGTAAAAGCGAAAGTAAGTCAAGTAATCGTGCTTCTGAAAATCGCTAGCAGTCTTAATTGAGATACAAAATCGCATTTAAACATACTAAATAACATTTCTTTAAACAAAATTCCATTTTAAACACATATTTAACACCGTTTTTCTTATTATAGAAAAATATTCATTCCTACGCAGAACTTTTTTGGCGTGAGCACAAATCCCCAAATCAGGGGAATGTGATGCGTCTTAGCATAGAGGTGACAATAACGAAGTGACGTCACCATCTATGTATAGAATGGGTCACTGACACTTCGGCTTAGGTCATAATGGCCTTTTGGTCGCCATTAAAGTCATGTCAAAAACTATATTTAACATTTAATTTTAATGACATTTTGGATAGGTATACAGTATATTACTTGTGTATAAAAATTACGATAAGGGAAATTAAAAAGGTACAATAAACAGTAATGAATCGCCTGCAATACTAGGAGAACAGAATCGAGACCGTTTGGCCTTTTGACCGTTCTTAGGTGTGGCTCTTCCTCACAGCAAACGCTTGAGTGACGTTAACTTATAGTTGTAGTTTTAATTGAGCGCCTAGACGAGTCAGAACCGGGATGAAATGTTTACCGTATATAATTTGCTACTGGAAGTTTTACGCACGTTCGAAAATTTTGAATTCGTGTTTTATTTTTCAATGCGTAACTTAACGCAAAGATTTTAAATCTAAATCATTATTTAAGAAATTTAATTCCTTTTTACGCCTTTACGCATGTTATCTGGAGCACTGATATTATTGATAAATCTATGTTTAACTTTGCGTACCACCTAAAATATTTTCTATGTCCCTTGACATATTGCTTTCATATTTGGCATACTTCTTAACCAACATGACCCCAATCTTTAAACAACAGCAGACAACTGTATCAAGGATTTTGTTAAAATTATGGCCCTTTTTCTATTTAGAATATGCATTATATTGATAAATCTATGTTAAAGTTTGCATACCACCTCAAAGATTTTTTATGTCCCTTGACATATTGCTGTTATATTTTGCATATTTTTTTAACCAACATGACCCCAATCTATAAACACGAGCAGACAACTGTATCAAGCATTTTGTAAGAATTATGGCCCTTTTTTCACTTCAAATATGCATATAATTGATAAATCTATGTTAAAGTTTGCATACCAGCTCAAATATTTTTATATCCCTTGACATTTTGCTTTTATATTGTGCATACTTCTTTACCAACATACCCCCAATCTATAAACAAGAGCAGACAACTGTATCAAGAATTTGGTTATAATAATGGCCCTTTTTCTACTTAGAATATGCGTATTATTATATATTGATAACTCTATGTTTAACTTTGCGTACCTCCTCAAATATTTTCTATGTCCCTCGACATATTGCTTTCATATTTTGCATACTTCTTTACCAACAAGACCCCAATCTATAATCAACAGCAGACAACTGTATCAAGGATTTTGTAAGATTTATTGCCCTTTTTCTATTTAGAATATGCATATTATTGATAAATCTATGTTAAAGTCTGCTTACCACCTCACATATTTTTTATGTCCCTTGACTTATTGCTTTTATATTTTGCATACTTCTTAACCAACATGACCCCAATCATTAAACAAGAGCAGACAACTGTATCAAGCGTTTTGTAAGAATTATGGCCCTTTTTCTACTTAGAATATGCATATTATTGAATAATCTATGTTAAAGTTTGCGTGCCACCTCAAATATTTTCTATGTCCCTTGACATATTGCTTTTATATTTTGCATACTTCTTATCCAACATGACCCCAATCTTTAAACAAGAGCAGACAACTGTATCAAGCATTTTGTAAGGAATTATGGCCCTTTTTCCACTTAAATATGCATATTATTGATAAATCTAGGTTAAAGATTGCGTACCACCTCAAATATTTTCTATGTCCCTTACATCTTGCTTTATATTTTGCGTACTTGTTTACACACATGACCCCAATCTTTAACAAGAGCAGACAAACTGTATCAAGCGTTTTATAAGAAGTATGGCCCTTTTTCTACTTAGAATATGCATATTATTGATAAATCTATGTTAAAGTTTGCGTGCCACCTCAAATATTTGTGATGTCCCTTGACATATTGCTTTTATATTTTGAATACTTCTTTACCAACATGACCCCAATATATAAACAAGAGCAGACAACTGTATCAAGGATTTTGTAAGAATATGGCCCTTTTTCTTCTTAGAATATGCATATTATTGATAAATCTATGTTACATCTGCATACCACCTCAAATATTTTCTATGTCCCTTGACATATTGCTTTTATATTTTGCATACTTCTTAACCAACATGACCCCAATCTTTAAACAAGAGCAGCCAACTGCATCAAGCATTTTGTAAGAATTATGGCCCTTTTCCCACTTAGAATATGCATATTATTGATAAATCTATATTAAAGTTTGCATACCACCTCAAATATTTTCTATGTCCCTTTACATTTTGCTTTATATTTTGCATACTTGTTTACACACATGACCCAATCTTTAAACAAGAGCAAAACTGTATCAAGCATTTGTAAGAATTATGGCCCTTTTTTCACTTAGAATATGCATATTATTGATAAATCTATGTTAAAGTTTGAGTACCACTTCAAATGTTTTCTTTGTCCCTTGAGATATTCTTTTCATATTTTGCATACTTCTTAACCAACATGACCCCAATCTATAAACAAGAGCAGAAAACTGTTTCAAGGGTTTTGTAATAATAATGGCCCTTTTGCTGCTTAGTATATGCATATTATTGATAAATCTATGTTTAACTTTGCGTACCACCTCAAATATTTTTATGTCCCTTGACATATTGCTTTCATATTTTGCATACTTCTTTACCAACATGACCCCAATCTTTAAACAAGAGCAGACAACTGTATCAACGATTTTGTTAGAATTATGGCCCTTTTTCTATTTAGAATATGCATTATATTGATACATCTACGTTAAAGTTTGCATACCACCTCAAATTTTTTCTATGTCCCTTGACATATTGCTGTTATATTTGCATATTTTTTTACCAACATGACCCAAGCTATAAACAAGAGCAGACAACTGTATCAAGCATTTTGTAAGAATTATGGCCCTTTTTCACTTAGAATACGCATATATAATGATAAATCTATGTTAAAGTTTGCATACCACCTCAAATATTTTCTATGTCCTTTGACATATTGCTGTTATATTTTGCATACTTCTGTAAACCAACATGACCCCAATCTTAAACAAGAGCATACAACTGTATCATCATTTGTAAGAATTATGGCCCTTTGTCTACTTAGAATATGCATATATTGATAAATCTATGTTAAACTGTGCTACCACCTCAAATAATTTATATGTCCCTTGACATTTTGCTTTTGTATTTTGCATACTTGTTTACCAACATGACCCCATTCTATAACAAGAGCAGCCAACTGTATCAAGCTTTTTATTTGAATTATGACCCTTTTTTCACACACAATATGAATGTTATTGAGAAATATGTGTTAAATTTTTTGTACCAGCTCAAATATTTTCTATGTCCCTTGACATATTGCTGTTATATTTTGCATACTTCTTTACCAACAGAACCCCAATATATAAACAAGAGCATACAACTGTTTTCAACGATTTTGTAAGAATTATGGCCCTTTTTTGACTTGGAATATGCATATTATTGATAAATCTATGTTGAAGGTTTCATACCACCTCAAATATTTTCTATGTCCCTTGACATTTTGCTTTTATATTTGCATATTTCTCAATCAACATGAACCAAATCTATAAACAAGAGCAGACAACTGTATCAAGCATTTTATAAGAATAATGGCCCTTTTTTCACTCAGAATATGCATTTAATTGATAAATCTATGTTAAAGTGTGCGTACCACCTCAAATACTTTCTATGTCCCTTGACATATTGCTTTTATATTTTGCATACTTTTTACCAACATGACCCAATCTTTAAACAACAGCAGACAACTGTATCAACGATTTTGTTAGAATTATGGCCCTTTTCTATTTAGAATATGCATTATTGATAAATCTACGTTAAAGTTTGCATACCACCTCAATTTTTTCTATGTCCCTTAACATATTGCTTTATATTTTGCATACTTTTTTACCAACATGACCCCAATCTATAAACAAGAGCAGACAACTGTTCAAGATTTTTTAAGAATTATGGCCCTTTTTTCACTAGAATATGATAATTGATAAATCTATGTTAAAGTTGCGTACCACCTCAAATATTTTCTATGTCCCTTGAATATTGCTTTCATATTTTGCATATTTCTTTATCAACATGACCCCAATCTATAAACAAGAGCAGACAACTGTATCAAGCATTTGTACAAATTATGGCCCTTTTTTCACATATAATATGCATATTATTGATAAATATAATTATGTAAGTTTGCGTACACTTCAAATATTTTCTATGCCTTGAGATATTGATTTATATTTTGCATACTTCTTACCAAATGACCCCAATCTATAAACAAGAGACAACTGTATCAAGCATTTTGTAACAAAATGGCCTTTTTTAACTTAGAAATGCATATTATTATAAATTATGTTAAATTTGCATACCACCTCAAATATTTTCTATGTCCCTTGACATTTTGCTTTTATTTTGCATACATCTTAACCATTATGACCCCATGTATAAAACAAGAGCAGACAGCTGTTATCAAGATTTTGTAAGAATTATGGCCCTTTTTTGACTTGCAATATGCATATTATTGATAAATGTATGTAAAGTTTGTGTACCACCTCACATATTTCTAT